>NC_085879.1:30112471-30129971 GCF_034702125.1 Engraulis encrasicolus | reverse complement strand
AGTGGCACCAAATGTGGTTTTCTGCTGCTATAGCCTATTTGCCTCAAGATTTGATGTGCTGTGTAATCAGGGATTCTCTTGTGCATACCTCGGTTGTAATGAGTGGTCATTTTACTTAAATGTTGCCTTTGTATCAGCTCAAACCAGTCTGGCCATTTTCCTCTGACTGCTGCCATCAACAAGGCATTTTTGCCCACAGAATCTCTTTTTACTGCATTTTTTTCCTTTTTCGCACCATTCTTTGTAAACCCTAGAGATGGTTGTGTGTGAAAATCCCAGTAGATCAGTATTTTCTGAAATACTCAAATCAAGCCCTTTCGGCTTGACAGCCATGCCATGTTCAAAGTCATTTAAATAACCTTTCTTCCCCATTATGATGCTCAGTTTGAACTGCATCAGATCATCTCGACCATGTCTACATGCACAAATGCAGTAGTGCCACCATGTGATTGCCTGATTAGAAATTTGCCTCAATGTGCAGTTGTAACAGGTGTTCCTAATGCAGTGGCCGGCGAGTGTATAAAACACCAATAAAGGCTTGTAAACCCCCCCAAAAAAAGCTTTAAAAAAAGAATAGTAATGGGGTCCACTGGCAAAACAGTGCACATTTACACGCTACAGTTCATGGATATGTAAAGGGAATACTTTACACGCTGGTCATGATACATTTCCACTTGAGAGTTACTCGTTTGTACAGTTGTGACGCCTTATTTCACTGTGGCTGATACGATCTAATCTGTATCTGTATCTGTATCTGTATCTGAAGTGCGATTTGACAAAGTATGTAGGCTAATGTGTCCTGTTACTCCACCTCAAGGCATGGTGTTATGTAGACCAGTGTTTCTCAACTGGTGGGTCGCGACCCAAAAGTGGTTCGCGGAGGGGTCATGAGTGGGTCGCGAGGCCTTGGTGTAAAAACACAACGTCATTTTTTTTTTTTTTTAATATATTTTTAGGGGCTTTTATGCCTTTATTTGACAGGACAGTCGAAGATGGTGACAGGAAGCGAATGGGACAGAGAGACAGGGGAGGATCGGGAAAATGACCGATTCGAACCGGGGTCCCCGTGGGTGGGCATGCAAGCCCAATGTGGGGGGCTTACCGCGCTGCGCCACAGCGCCCCCCCACAATACGTCATTCTAAAAAAAAATTAAAAAATTCCAACTTTTCCTGCAATAATTGAAAACTTTTATTTTGATAGGCTAGTGAACTCTGTGTCATCTGTCGTCATACAAAGTAGATACAATCTGAATGTTTATGCGAGATAGATAGCGTGCAACCAGTCATTCCAATCTTGGTTACATTTTGAGAATTGCATTGAATTGACTTGAACGCAAAAAAAATTAGGTCGCGACCGAATGACATTGGAAAATGGTGGGTCCCAAGACTGTTCCAGTTGAGAATGACTGATGTAGACAAACTGGGTTACTTCTCAGTGACTAGACCTATGACCGGAGCACACACCATACTTTTAGAGGTTTTTTATTTTTTGGTGCACAAAGTGACTGACGTTTCGGCGCACCTGCGTCTTCCTGAGAGTCAAACCATACTGGAGATACTACAGACAAAATAAAGACATCACCCCTCCCTTGTGCATAGTCATTGGTTGTTCATGGGGGGTCGGGATATGCACTAATTAACCACTTAAAGTGGACATGAAACATTACATTTATAGCGTTTTATATAAGTTAAGTATAGTTTTCATTTATTTAGAGAGGAAAATTATAGCAATATAATCGTAGATCATTTAAAAAAGACATTTCGGATACATTAGTTATGCAGGCCATTATCAATATTCGCCGCTGTCGGCACCTTACCTGTCGCTTCTGCCTTATCTGTCGCTCTTGTCACCTGATTGGCTGAAATGAACGATCCATGTTTTAGAGGCTGCCCGGGTTATCGCCTGTTCATAAACAATCGTATTTTAAGTTTTCCTGGCAGACTGTTCGTTTTTATTTAAAAACAAAGCACCGTGAAGCAGAACATTAACATTGAAATCGCGTCGCATTCATCGATCTTGATGTACTGAAATGAATTTCGACACAGGCTTGTTATACCCCCTGATTTACTATGTTTACTGCTTAGCTAATGTAGCACGTTGTGTAACACACGACTACCGGTACATTAAGTTTATATTGGCCGCGAAATATTTTACATCTGTAAGTTAATACAGTATACTATTTTACATCTATAACCTATCTATAGCCTACTATTTCCACGATCTGCTTACCTTGATCCCCACAGATACCACGCAAAACGCTAAAATACGAGGGAATGCACTCATTGACTGAATATTGCTACTATGACAGACTGAGCAAGTAACTGGATTACATTAACTTGCTTTTCGCTTTTACCTGGTAACAATTATACAATAATTATATTCTCTATAACATAACAACGTTAAAATGCAATTAAGTAGAAGCTTGCAGTATTGGCAGGCAGGCAGTAGCCTATTTGAACAGTGTCAGCCATGCAACTGAGAAGAGGTTGAATATACTACACAAAGATTATAAATATAGATTATAATATCTAGAGCCAAATAAAAGGGACACCAGTGTTTTATTTCACCTTTATTTTGGAATTCCCAGATGCTATTTTAAATCATCTGAAATAACTTACAGTATTAAGTAATGTGCCATTTATATTTAAAAAAAAAACAAAAACTTGTACACTGCATACCCCTAGACACACAGATGCATACTTGAATAAAAATAACATTTTGTTAAACAGGTGCATGAGTAAGGGACAGCTCTTCCACATACCCATGTCATTGTAATGAGGGCAGGCGTTTGTTTACATTTCAAAAAAACATCTTCATTTATTCCCAATAACATTCAAAAGGTTATGCAACATCAGCAGACAACTAGCAAACAGACAGTGATACCTTTTGGGATAGTATTTGGATTAGGCCTATGTTAAGAAGGTTTTTAATGCAATCAAAGTCTGCCCCCATTAGAATAGCTCAGATCTCAGAAAGAGCTGAGTCAAAAAATGCCAGCATCACCGGGTACTGACAAGTCAAGGGTAGCATGAGCTATACAACAGCATATTGAAATTAGCAGAAGCTATCTTTTAAGAGGCAAATGGTTGAGTAATCCAGTGCCACTTTGATGTTAAGGGCATTTTAATTTACCAGAAATCACCAGACATAACCTTCCATTCATTTTCAATGTTTTTTTTTTTTTTCTGGTGAGTTAGAATGTCCATACCACCAAAGCACCAAAACGTGGTATGGAAATCTATGGGACATAATGAAGAGGGAAGTGTGGGTGACCAGATCACAAAAAAACAGCTGGCATCAAAGCATCAAGGATATCTGGGCTTCTATAACCCTGATGCAATGCCACTGCCCATTGACTTCAATGGTGCGACACCTTCCATTCTGACACACATTGAGACACACTGCCATGCAAAGCAAGTAAGAGTGTGGGGAGATATATACAAATAGTAGATACATTCCTGTCCTGATGTATCTGCCAGATGGCAATCTAGCAAAGAACTTGTGCCGAGGGTGCAATAACACATGGAGAACCATGATGTGATGCAGTATGTGATGGTTTATTAGCAGTTTTGTGGTTGTAGTGTCTTCTACAGGGTTCACAAGAAGTGTAGATTTTGCAGAGGTGTTGGTGGCCCATGACTGGTCCTGGATGGTGCACCACCTTCACAGAATCTCCCCTGATGCTGATGAGTTGGACATGCTGGAAAAGTCATCTAAAGTTTGGCAAAGAGAGAAGATTAGAGGACAGTGCGTGTGTGTGTGTGTGTGTGTGTGTGTGTTATGAACCCATTTTAGCCTGATGCTGCATACACGATGCATTGTCCAAGGCGCCTGAGGTGACATGGGTGAATTCCAATATGCAGACTCCTGTCCATTCTCATGCAAGATGATGGTCTTGGATTTTAAATGCAACTAATTTCACGTTTTTATGTGCCTCAGAGGCTGAGCAAGTTAGGTTTTTACAGCCTCTGGCAAAAAGTATGGAATCACCTGTCGTGGAGGATGTTCATTCAGTCATTTTTATTTTTTAGAAATATGATGGATCACAGACCCGACTCAGAACTGAACTCATTTCAAAGGGCAACTGTCTGGCCTTAAGAAACACCAAAAGAAATCATGAAAAGTAATTCCGTTAGTAAGTAAGAGTTACTTTTTTAGAGCATGCATAGGGGAAAAAATATGGAATCACTCAGCTCTGAGGAAAAAAAATATGGAATTCTGAAAAACAAACAAACAAGCACTTCAAAAACTTTTTCTGGATTTTGGAACAACGTACAGCCTCGGAGTAATAGTATTAATGAGAAAAAAAACGGTATCCTTCATCAATTTGGCTTCAAATGTCTCTGATTACAGTGACAGAACATCTTTACAGGTTGGGACCTTGCCATTGACCATTTAAAAGTGATACTGTCCCATTTTTGGAAATAAGCTCATATTACACATCCCCTTGAGTTAAATAACTGACTTTTACCTTTCTCCTGTACTTTCAACCGTTCTCTGAGAACGGCAGAGCAAATTTTACCTCCGAGCTAGCAGTTAACATGGACTCCTATGAGTTCAGTTCTGAGTCGGGTCTGTGATCCATCATATTTCTAAAAAATAAAAACGACTGAATGAACATCCTCCACGACAGGTGATTCCATACTTTTTGCCAGGGGCTGTATATGGGTTGTAATAACCAACCTACCGTAGAGCACATTTGTTGTCAATACTGTTGACCGCCCTCCTCCTCCAGGTGAGCCATTCGTGTACATCCGTGGACTGGCAGCAACACAGCATCTGAACAGACAAAATCCAAGGCGACATTGCAGTATAAAACTATTAGATTACAGTCCTGCCTGTGGATGAAAAGTCTATCATCTATATTGACCCTTTTAATTTAAAAGTGTACTCGCTACTCTGTGGTATTTTTTATACAGTCATGGATAAGTGGGGCAGTCATTGGTAAGCGGTTAGGGTGTCCTGTAGCCCAGGGCTGAACAACCCAAAGGTTGCTGGTTCATCTCCCAGCCCGCCAGGTTGGTGGGGGGAGTAATTAACCAGTGCTCTCTCCTCCATCCTCCATGACTGAGGTACCCCAAGCATGGTACCTTCCCGCCACACTGCAACATACTGCTCCCTTGGGATGCCAATGTAGGCTGCACCCTTGCACAGGTGAGGCATAAAATGCAATTTCGTTGTATGTGCAGTGTATACTTGTTTGCTGTGTCACAATGGCAAAGGTGGGCTTTCACTTATATACACCTAGAGATTTTTTCCCCTGAGTCCAATGTTTTTAAACAGTTGAAACATGAACATTTCTAGTCAATATTTACAATGGAATAGTAGACCTCTGTGTCATATTCCCAAGGAATGGTAGCATCGCATCTGCTGTGCTGTGCTGAGTCAAAGTAATTCATAAGCCTACTGGTTGTGTTTTCCCTGCCCATTCACAACTTTGATGGCCTGCAATTTATTCAGATGTGTTCTACAACTTTTTGATTAGCCAACCAGTGGCATAGAGCCTGCAATTTATTCAGATGTGTTCTACAACTTTTTGATGAAACTTCCATTTTACATTTGATACCACAAACTAGGCTTACTTGTTGTGCTGTGTGGATTTTTGTTGAGCAGGGATCTCACTTACCAATTAGCATGTTTTCCTCTTGTTACCAGCATCAGTCTGAGCCTGACTGGACACCTGTGCACTTCACCATATGTGAACTCTGAGGGCAAGTGTAGAAGCCTGGCAAATAAAGACAGGAATAAGTCAGTCTCAGTATCACTGTGCAACTACATTCACAATGTAATATGTTGGTTTAGTTGAATTCTGTCCATCACAATTTAATATTATGGTTTACATTTAGGCATACAACTTTCACAATGCCATATTAGTTACATTTAGCTAGCTAGTGTCCTATTTGGTAAGGACATGTACAAGTGATGTAGGCTGTACAGCAAGGGTGGGCAACTTTCATTATAAGGTGGGCCAACATTTTTAATTACCACAATCAGTGGGCCACATCACCACGCACTTGAGAGAATTTACAAAAGGATACTTCACTTTTTCTTTATTTATACCTGAATGCTTACACTATTGATTTATAGGGGGTTAAAAACTGTCCTTTTTCTTTTTTAAAAAAGTGAGAAGTTGGGCTGCATGTGGCGCCCGAGCCTCCAGTTGCCCATCCCTGCTGTACAGTATCCTAACAGAAAGGCTCTCATAGTATTTCAAATAATGGTCTATATAAAAACTGGTTATAATAGGTACAGTGCAGCATAAACAGGGTTGAGGGGTGGTTTCTTTTATTTTGTTGTACCTACCGAGTAGTTTAGCCAATGTCTGTGTGACACGTTCATGCTGCCACCTCCACAGCATCCTCTTCACAACTCTTAACAAAACACCTGAAAACACAATAATGTAATCCTTTTTCACTCCAAGATATAGACTAGAAAATGAGTGACAGCATCACAATCAGGTATGCTAGTGTAGTGGACCCCCCATTTTTGTCTTTGTTATTCCCTTATTCTCATTCCCTGTCTTTTTGTTGTCCTGTCAGAAGTTGTCTTTTAGTTTAATTATGCTGTTGCACGTTTTCGCCAATAGATGGCATCATAGGACCAGCAATGAGTGCAGAGACCCTCTCTGGGGCAGTAGCCAGTGACTTCGGTCAACGAAACGTGGAAGTGACAGGCTTTAATATGATACAGAAGGCAGCGGTGTCAGATGTACAGTTATGCTGAGGAAAATGTAAATAAACAACGAACTCAGCGAAACTCTACACACTTGAGGACCTTATTCATTAAGTGTGCAACATAAGCATTCACGCAATAATGCCACCAGGTCACATTTAAGATTTAACTAGGAGTATTTTGTTATGGATCTTATGTAGTGATAGACTTACCATTTCTTGTTATGGCATATCTGGCCTATTCCCAAGAGAAGGCTGATGTCCCTGTCTGTTGATCTGATTTTGACGTCGGCAAGATGCTTCGTGCTGTCTGGGTTTCAAACCTAGTGGTGAAATGACAAGGGATTTTATGTAAACAAAATGCTTATTTCAGTAAGTGTACATACAGTAAACAGATCTAAGAAGTTCCCAGAGCACCCTACGATAGCTGGCATGGTTGGCACAAAGACCCAAAGAGCAAAATTGTCCCAAGATTGTCTTCCAAACAATTCCACTCCAAACATTTCCCTCTGAAATAAACAATGTCCATATCCAATCAAACCTCAGTAGGCAGCTATCTCGTCAGGTCGGCCTTACCATAGACACATCTGGGCCTTACGAGTGGCCCGTAAATTTACAATCTCAAACGTCATCGGTTTTTTTTTTAGAATAAACAAGATATCTTGGCACGTTTGCGCTAGATATCTGAACACTGATTGTTAACGAATGGCCGAAATAGTGTAGAGCTAGCTTTCATTTATGTTGTGCTAGCTAGGGTCAAGTCGTCTCATCCAAACTAGCCACAGTAAGGAGGAAATTACGCTTCAAATGAACGGGAATGACTGAAAACTTTAGAAATATATTGTTAGAATGTACCGTATACAAGGTTAGTCTATGAGGTTCTTACATATATATTTTTATATCCCAGTTACGTACCTTATCTTCTGCACGAATCGAGGCCTCCTGTTTTGGCACGAATGAATGAAAAATCCTGTCAGGGGAGCGGAGCAGTTAACAGCAGCCTTTTGTTTACAGTTGTTACCAGGGCAACGCAGCTAGGACCCCAAAGCGACAGATAAGGCAGAAGCGACAGGTAAGGTACCGACAGCCGCCATCTTGTTTATGACATCACCGGGTGTGTTGAACAGTTCTTCCGGTATCAGTGCGTTGGTTGGTTTGGTTACTGGGATACTGTGCTGTGCTGGCGATCACCCGTAGCCTGCTAAAAAATAACTTATCTAAACTATGGAGGATGAAGTGGAGAGATTTGGCGAATCCCACGACTTTCACCCAATGGCTTATGCTTTCGAGCCAATAGTGAAGGAAATGCGTAGCATTGCCATTACTGGGCATATTCATGAAACAGGACTAGAACTAGGGCTATGCGAATCGGTTTCGGGAGGTGAGAGCAGAGTGGACAACATTGACTGGTGCATGTGTAACCATTGCCAGCCCATGTGCACGTCGTGGGAGTCCAGGTGTTGCCTTGAGGCTGATTTGGGCTATTTGATCGAGGGTGAGACGTGTATCACCATGTCTCGGATGTTCAGCATCTTGTGCCTTGAAAAAGACGTATTGGAAGTGGCAATGCTGTCACTACGAGAGGTACGAGGGGAGCCACTGAAGCGGCCCATCAACAGCAGGTAAATAGCTACGCTTGCTTCATTTAACATACACACGGAAAAGTATCTGTCATTACATCATATGGCGCGTGTTTAAATTGCATTTGTTATAAATGCTTTCATCATAAGTATTGACTACGGACGGCTAATATTCCGTGTGTGTGCCGATGTGTCCTGTGTTACAATTTTAGACGTTGCATTTGTGCTAGTCTCTAGTTAGCACACTGCTAACGGAGACTGACGTTAAATTGTAACTCGGTGATCCATCGGTGCCGTTGCTTGTATCCAACTGCTTGAACTATTCGTGGAAGTGATTTTGTACTGAGCGAGGGATAGTATTTAGCCTGAGCGAAAGCCGACAATTTGTACACTTGACCGGTGTAACAACAGACTATCTGGGTCCCCCGTATCAACTAGCGACTCCAGATGGTAAAAACACAGCTAATGGTCAAACGAAAGTCTAGCTATTACCAATTCTGGTCTGAATGAATATACGCCCCAGATTAAAAGTGACATTTACTAACGACCAATCACAATTGCTTCTAACATCTGCAGTCGCCAGTTATTGTTACTTGTTACGGCCCAAGATAGTCTTTTACATCAAATTCCATTTTTCAACTATTTCCCCTTGCTGTTCGAAACACCGCGACAAAACGACTTCTAGCTTGCAACCCAGCCACAAATAGCCCTGCATTTCACTGCGCATTCCCCCATTGGATAAGTTATAGCCTAAATATATCTAGAGAACACATCCCCGAATTGCGCATGGTGAAAAGTAGGGTGAAAAGTAAGGGTGGTCATTCCTTGCACACCAGCTCCGAGGCTATGACAAGAACTTATTGGCGCAAATGAGTGGGTTATTGTCAGTTTACCAGTCAAACTGTAAATGGCATGATTTAATGTAGACCATTATGTAGAATGGAGTGAAGAAAAGGGACTAGGCCTTATTATTGTTGTTATTATTATAGTTATTATTATTATTAAATAGGCCTCATTGTGAACTCTGCATTAAACTTTTAACACCACATCAAACCTAAGATGTCTGATTCAACTTTTCCTCTCCAGTCTGTACAGGTTAATGGCATACAGGCAGTTCACTCTCTGGGCAAGAGGACACCTGGGGAGGAGAAACAGGATGCCAATACCAGCCTGCGTTGTAACCACCATACACCTATACCCATCGCCACAATATCATGGATTTGAATACTCTTTTTAAATCAAATAATAACTATATTATATATCCAAGACTTCTATTTGAACCACTTTCTTTTGCACTTAACATTTGGAATGTGACAGAATTATTATATTAGCCTACATTACATTAATGAAACCATGCAAGTGTAATTTGTTTTATATTGTGATTGTTTATTGATCCTGTGTGTGATTTTGTTTTGTATTGTGATTGTTTATTGATCCTGTGTGTGATTTTGTTTTTATTTAGGAGCTCCTGGTGCAAATCGGCTGAGATGCCTTTGTATTGAAAAGGCCTTCTCAGGCTTTAGAACACCTTTGTGCTGTGCCAGTGTGACCACTGGGTCGGGGTTTGACTGTTGCAGTGCTGCTCGGATGGAAACAGATCTGCCCCTCTGGACTACGCCTGACACAATGTCCTTCCTAAAACTATAGTCCTTGTTCACTTTCCTGGGAGTGGTGATGTAGTGTTGTGCTCCCTTTGAGAACTGGTGCTTGAATTGTATCTCACCATCTTTTCTTTTTGCCATTTGTCTGTTGGAATTGACATTGTGATCTATTGCAGCAATCTGGAGTCGTGCTTCGAAACTTTCCTTTAGGAATTTCTTCCTTTTGGTGGCATATTTGGTGTACAGGGAGTGAAGTGACTCAAGTTGGCCTGTGTGTACACATTCACATGTTTTCTCCAGTTTCTTCAGGAGGGCCTTGTCCAGAACCACCTTCTGGAGGACTTCAAAAGCAGCTGAGTCAGGCTGTAACCAGGGACGCATTCTTTCTTCCTCAGCTGTGTAAGGTGCATGTTCACACTTGTTCATCGTTTCTCCACAGGTCCACTCGTGAACATTTGTGATGTGGAGCAAGATGGATGTCCACTTCTCTTTCGCCCTGGCTGAACTTCCCCCACAACTGCTTGAACAGTACCAAAGGTGGTTGGTTATCATTTGTATCCACTGATACAGGTCTTCATTCTTTGATCTTAACAGCTTCTTCTTTACACCTTTCACAATGTGCCACAGATCATATTGGTGGTTGATTTGTGGATGATTTAGGCGGAGTGCTTTTTGTACAGAGGGATGGCAGTCTGTAGCCAACACGGACACGGACACACCATGCTCCTTCAGCTGTGATAGGCACCTCTCCATGCCCTCTACCTCCAACCAATAGCTATTTTTTTACTTCTGTCACCTTCACAGTCTCCTGTGCCAGCACCAGGCCTGAGTTGGTGTCAAGGAGGGAGTAAGTTCCAAATGTGGCATTGTGCCCAGGGCTGTCGTATCTACAATCACCACACAGCAGGAGAGGTTCATCCCCCGCAGCAGCCAGCAGAGACTCATTATGGGTGGTCCATACATTTTTTACCTCTGGTATTATGTAGGCCTTCTGAATGTTGAACCATTCTCTACTCGACAAACATTCCAGGCCAATGGTGTCACATATCTCAAGGAAGGGGCTACATTCACTGCCAGTAACAAAGGTCGCTGCTGGTATAGTGATGTTGCACTCCATCATCCCCCTGACAAGTGGTTGTGATGTCCAGGTGTAATTATGACCATCAATGCACTCTGTTTCAATTTTCAACCCAAACCCACTCTTCTTTATAACTGCTGGTTGAGTAAGGCATTTTCCACATCCTTCTAGGTGACATAACTTGAAGAGTTTTTTAATCTCTGAAATTGAAGCGATGCATTTGCGGTCAGAGATGGCGTCTACATCGCATTCAGTCACACTCTCACTGTCACTCTCCTCACTGTCATTCTCCTCACTGCTTTCTAGGTGGTCTTCCCTCATTTCAAAATCCTCATCTGACTCCTCCTCTTCCATTGCACTACCCTCATCTAAGTCATCCCACTCTGAGTCACTTAAGCAGGCGGCAGGCTTTGGTGCTGGCAAGGGTGTTAAGTCCCGCACTGGCTTGCTGTAAGGATGGTCATGGCTAATCCAACTGTCAATGTTGCCTGTCATTGTGCCTTGACTGTACTGCTGCACTTCATCAGTCTGTGTGCCTACACTCACGGTTTTAGGTAGGCCTAATTGATGTTCTTCCAGAATGTCACACTCAGTAGTACTTTCGCCGTCTACCTCAACATGAATGGATGTATGCCTGACCTACGGAAATAAAGAATATGTTTGCAGTTCAAATGCATTTGTTTGCTTGTGTTAATTTTATACTAAGGTGATATACTGTGTAATTTGTAGATCTATTTTAGCAGGGTGTATTGTTTTATTCAGTAGTAAAATAATCTGAATGTTTCATTCTTCCTTTGTGAAGTTGCGGTTATACTTATCTTTGTATGTCAGATTTTGATACTTGAATGGGAAATAAGCTATCCTATAGTGATGATGATGAATATTGAAGGTAAATGACTGGTTAAAAAGGGTCGTGTTTGCCATTTGGTGTAATGCAACAAGACATTAGGCCTACTAAATATAGGCTACATAATGGATGTGTTGGGTTGGGTACTATACCACTGAAAGCCAAACAACTATTAAATAACTGCACCCAAGCCTATGGCCTAAAATGTTATAAGGTTGGAAGTTTAATGTATCCTGACACGCCCACTAGCGGACATGGTGTAGTTAGTAGATGGAGGTAGCGATCGCATTTAATCTTAACACACCCCAAGTAGCCTAAATAAACAACCTGTTAACAGGTGGGCGACAGCTGTAAAGTTGCAAGTGTTCAAAGCTAACATTGAATTGCACAATGTTTTGTGTTACCCTTGGTGATTAATTTAGGATTTAGTCTGTCTTTCATACTATCGTACCTGAAGTTGTTCTACTAGATGAGTGCGCCGTTGTCGTCTTTTCAGGCGCTGCGCAACTTTGGCAGGGCTGGCTGTCTTGGTAGGTCGGTCAGTAGAACCTATGCCATACGTTGTAAAATTGAACACAGAGGGGGTTGCGTCCAATTTAAGCCTGTTGGTGGACCTAGTCACTAGACGCCCTGATGTATCAAATATCTTTTCCTCTATGTAATCTTCATCCAAAAAATGGTCACTGCAGACCCTGGCATAGTTGTTGACCGGAGGGTTTTTCCTCTTTAGCGCGGCCAACCAACGGTGGAGGACCGTTTTGCGCTTCAAGGGCAGGTGATGGAAATGGACTGCCTTGCTCTTACTAGCCTTTAAACGGTAAAATTCATTTTTGCAGCCAGGTGCAATACAATAATGCCCTCCTTTTGTCCTCTGCTTATTACCGTTCTCCATAATAGTAAAATCTCTCAATCTCGTTGTGTCCGTCTCCGATGCTTGCTACTGTAGCGTATTAGAATTTCCAAGGCAACACACCCAGTGATGTAACGTTCTGCCGTGGAACATGATGGCGCTACACAGTTGCAAAAAATGTATCTTTCTCAAACTTGATATATTTTAACCAGTGTCACTGACACTATTAAGGCAACTCGAATGGATAGACTAATACTCAATATTTCTAATGAGGACAACTTTGTCTAGTGTTTCATGTCCACTTTAANGCACTCAAGGTAGATCTTACATTTTTCATTGTCATTAAAAAAATATTTGAAGTGAAATAAATGTTAAGAGCAAAAGAAATCGAACATCAAGCATGGTGTCATGTAGGGCTACAATTGCATGGTCGGGGCAGTCGGGGCCTAATGGTTAGGGAGTTGGTCTAAAGATCAGAGCGTTGCAGGTTCAAATCGAATACACTGTGCAATAGGGCACGGTTAGGGTTAGGATTATATATAATTCCACATGTTCTATTTAGATAGGCCTACTACACTGTAAAAGCAACCATGAAACACCTTAGTAGTAGTAGTGCAAGTATTAGTATAATGTTTCTCAACGGAAAGCTTTTGGTGAAGAGCACTCACGCATGTCTTTCACCACTATTATATCGGCTGAGATGTTATCTTTGGCATCAGGGGAACTAGAGGCCACTTCTTTCACTTTGCAAACCAGTTTGTGCAGACCTTTTCAGACCTTTTGTTTGCAATATGTTTAAAGGAAATCACAGGGTGACTCTGAAAGACTCCGCTGATGTCTTTCCAAGGCGTTGTTTGTCCGCCTTGTTGACAGTATGTGTGGAATGCTGTATGTTTGGTGCATCATTGATTGTTTTAGAAAAATACAAAACTTGTCTTTATTTGTAGAAAAGAACTAGCAGCAAATTTTGGGCCTTATGTACAATGAGCTCCAATGGGCCTGGCCAAAGCTGCCAGAAGTTCTGTGTCAGAATCACTATTATTCACTCAGTTCTATGAGTGTGGGTGGGTAGCCTAATCCACTGTAATTTGACACAGAAGGGACGCATATGATTTAGCTTGATTATCATCGACTCTCAAGGCTGACCAAGAGCATACATGTAACAATGAGCATTTCCCAAACGGCATGGTTGACCTGCCTCCCTTGGTTTACTGGTTGTTTGCCTCCCGACAAAGTGGGAGGAGTTCCCGATTTTTCTGGGGCTCAGAACCGATATTTGTATTGCTCCTGGCCTGACTAGAAGCATCACTGAAGGTGTTGCGTCACTAGGAGGACACAGCCTGTCTACATATGATTATGAAATAGACACGACCAGACCACATCTGGTGTCGCAGCTGTGCTGCCCTGAAGCTATTTTGTCCCAACATTGTTGTTTTTTTGTTTTTTTGATGTTTAGGCTTTTTTTTACGTCTTTCAGACCTTTTATGTAATAGGCTATACTTTCCATTACAATGCGCTTCACTAAAGATGCGAAACATCATCCCATCATTTGATTAAATAGTGTGTCTTCAGAGTTTGTAACCCTTCAACTCCTCACTACTGTTACGTCCAACGCGTTGTCACGTTTTTTTAGACGTGTACATGTAGCTAACAGTATTTTTCCTACGCGTCATCAAATCTAAACAAAGGATATCAGTCTGTTCACGCCCAGGAGGCCAAACTAAGCTCAGCTGCTGATGTACGTGTTTATTATTTCTTTGAGTTTTTTGAGGACTCAAACCATGTCATCAGTAATGTATTACGACACAAATATGTCAAGACGCACCTGCTTGTGGTGTGTGTGTGTGTGTGTGTGTGTGTGTGTGTGTGTGTGTGTGTGTGTGTGTGTGTGTGTGTGTGTGTGTGTGTGTTACATAGATAAGAAACAGCAGGGGTGTGAGAATGGGAGAGAGAGAGAGAGAGAGAGAGAGAGAGAGAGAGAGAGAGAGAGAGAGAGAGAGAGAGAGAGAGAGAGAGAGAGAGAGGTGCTATTTCCACAATCTCATCATCTTTCTTCCCAGCCTCATACGTTCACAGGCTGACAGCTGTGGCCTACTAAACAGACAGGTGACTACTGCTTCAAGGATCCATTTTTAGGTTTGAAGCCGTGCTTATCTCTCTCTCCAATCACAAAAACCTTCAAAATGAGGCAAGCTCTCTATCTGAAATAGACATCACATATAGGTACCAGCCCCAACTGGAGAAACGCCAGCAAGACGCTGGATGGAATGTGCTGATTCTGCCTTTTGCTCAAAAACAACCTCCAGGTTTGTATTTTGTGTTTGTATGAATCATAGAGTTTGGCATTTATATATCCTTGATGGAAGGAAAAAACACCCTCAAGGAAGCCAAGTGCCTTAATCAATCACGATACATGCCCCCGTCATCATAATGTGTGGCGTACATCATCACACAGTATATTTTCACAACTATTGGTGTTAAAATCAACTCTTGTAGGTGTTCAAATAACACTGCATGTATTGTGTAGTAGTAAGGACCCTTCCCAACCAAGTCAAGTACTGTGCATGTTTGAGCTGCTCCTCTCTGTAAGATGTATGTCTGGGTAGGGCTGTCACAATATTCAATAAGCCAATATGTACAATACGTTTTTTACAAGCATGATTTTTTGCCACAGTAGGTTATTGCATGCTTCTTTGTTTCCTCGTCACTCAGTTCAGTTCAGTTCAGTTCAGTTCAACTTTATTGGTACCCGAAGGTAAACTGGGTTTGCAGTATAAAAGAGAAGATGGCTGTCCTTACATCAGAAACCACAAGACACATGACACATAAACATGGAGTCTAAAAAACACATGTAGGCTTCACAAAGGAAATAAATAAAAATGTTTGACATTTGACTGAAAATACACATACAACATATACACACGGGGGGGTGGACACACACCACACTCCTGGTGCAGCTAAAATGCAAACAGCATTTTTACAAATACATTTTTTATTTTATTTTACATCTTGTTTAGCATGTTTTTACCATGTTTAGCAAGGTAATTGCAGCTGGGACAAAACTGCTTTTGAACCTATTGGTTCTGCAACCAGGAACTACCAGCCTCCGTCCAGAGGGGAGGTACTGGAACTCACTATGCAAAGGGTGTCGGCTATCATCTAGGATAGCCATTGCTATCCGCTGTAGTTGCTTTGCATACAGGGAAGAAGGGTGCAGCTGTGGTTCACCGATCAGTTTACTTGACCACTTAACAATTTGGTATAGGCGGTTCTTGTGTGTAAGGGGGACATTGCCAAACCATGAAGCTAAAGAAAAAGATGAAATTGATTCAATAAAGGCACAGTAAAACAAACACATCATGGTCTTATCAATATTAAACTGACAAAGCTTCCTCAAGCAATTTAACAGCTGTTGACCTTTTTTGCATACAGCTTCACAATTGTCCTGGAAATTTAATTTGGAGTTTAGTTTGGAGACTTTTAGACTGAATATCGATAGGTACATTTCACTCAGCGCAATGATGCTTAAGCGTTGGTGTACGTTTAATTTTCAGTCTGTCTACCTTGTCTATCTCTCTATCTACCCCTTTATCTAGCACTCTCTGCTGCAACGCTTTCAAAATTAGAAAGGGTGTATTCGCATTTTTATCCCATTGTCATTACATATAATGACCGAGAAGACAATATTATCGTTTATCGCAATAATTTCTTGGCCAATTTATCGTCCAGAAAAATTTGTAATCGTGACAGGCCTATTTCTGGGTCAGAAACAAGAAACCCACTCATTTTGCTCTACGGTCTGTAACCAATACTCTGTAAATAACAACATATAAGTATTTGGATAAAAGTGTCAGCTAACATTCTTAAATGAGACTATAAAACATTGAAAATTGGGCACAACCAGTATGTGCTGGTGCAAATCTAATGTCTTTTTTTTCTGGCTACACCACTGGTTGTGTGGCACTAAAGATTTCACTTACACACTTGCAGCACTGGAGGACAGTGAGCAGGGCTGGATTGGCCATCTGGCATAGCGGGCATTTTCCAGTGGGCCCTACACCCTCGTGGGCCCCTGTTTTCAGATCTTTTTTTAATTTTTTTTTTACATTTTTCAAAATAGGGGCCCACAAGGGTGTGGGCCCCACCAGTGAGTCAGTTCTACATCGCTAATTATGAGGGGCCACTTTAAAATAAATCAACACTGCCTGAGTCATATTTAAATCAACACTGCCCGAGTCATATTTAAATCAACACTGCCTGAGTCATATTTCTCCCCCAGTCCAGTCCAGTGCAGCCCTGACAGTGAGTCAGCAGGGGAGTCACTGGCAATTCCTCTGTCTCAACCCTCATCCAGTAACATGCAGTCACTCATGTGTGAGTGTGTTTATGAAACAGAAGCCACGCCAGCAGCAGCCTAACATTAAAAGACTCCCAATATTTTTTTTCATGTGCTGGGGGCACACTTAATGAGTGCTTGCTTGCTTGCATGGCATGTTCATGATGATGCTTGCTTGCTTGCATGGCATGCAAGTCTGTTTTGTTGGGTTTTTTTTCCATAGCTCTTCTGTAAGCTATAGGGGATGGAAGGGCGTGAGGACACCAGGCTCTGCCCAGTGGGTGAGCTATGCGTGTGGGTATAAGGGGCCACCCAACAGGGGCCACCCGCCAGGCTCAGCCTGCACACACACCCAGCCAGGGCTGGACTGGGACCCAAACAATGCCCTGGGCCTCTTTGGCACTGACCACATGGCTCTGAACACAGATCACTTTTATACTACTACCAGAGATTCTAGGAGTATTATAGAGATATGCCAATGTAATAGGTTGCTATGGGCACCTAACGTTACCAGGTTCCGGTCTGAGTAAAGGGGC
>NC_085879.1:30104971-30107471 GCF_034702125.1 Engraulis encrasicolus | reverse complement strand
TCTCTCTCCACCTCCTCCCTCTCCACCTCCTTTCTCTCCCTTCTCCTCCTCTCTCTCTCCACCTCCTCCTCTCTCTCTCCACCTCCTCCCTCTCCTCCTCCTCTCTCTCCCTCCTCCTCCTCTCTCTCTCTCCTCCTCCTCTCTCTCCCTCCTCCTCCTCTCTCTCTCCACCTCCTCTCTCTCCCTCCTCCTCCTCTCTCTCCCTTCTCCTCCTCTCTCCACTCCTCCTCTCTCTCCCTCTCTTCTCCAGCTCTCCATCTCTCATGTCCCCTGTTCGCTCTCTCTCTCTCTGTCTCTCCATCTCTCCTCTCCCATGATCTCTCTCTCTCTCTCTCTCTCTCTCTCTCTCTCTCTCTCTCTCTCTCTCTCTCTCTCTCTCTCTCTCTCCCCCATCATCCCTCCTCCATCCCTCCTATCCCCTCTTCTCCTTCTGTCTCCCTTTCTCCTCCTCTTCTCCATGTCTAATGTCCCCTGCTTCCCCTCCTCTCCCCTCTCTCTCTCTCTCTCTCTCTCTCTCTCTCTCTCTCTCTCTCTCTCTCTCTCTCTCTCTCTCTCTCTCTCTCTCTCTCTCTCTCTCTCTCTCTCCCCTCCTCTCCTCTCCCATCACCTCTTCCCACTTTACCATTACTTTGTTTTCCCCCCTCACATCCCATCTCTTCCCTTCCTCCTCCCCCTTCCCCCATGAGGAGCGAGAGGGGTCTCGTAGAGTGCGGCTGGAGAGATGTGCGTGCCGTGCGTGTGGGCGACTTTGTCAAGGTGGTCTCCACAACGAGGTCACTTCACTTCGTCATTTCCCCTCACCTCTCATCTCATCTCATCTCATCTCATCTCATCTCATCTCATCTCATCTCTTCTCATCTCTTCCTTTCCAGCTTCCTGTCCAAATTAGAACAGCCCCAACACTAGTATCTTGTTTTAAAAAGAAATTAAAAACAGCTTTCTTCTCATCTGCCTTTAGTTAATTATCTACTATCTCTTACACAATATAATTGTTTTTTCTTCTCTTTTCTCTTTCTCTAATCTTTCGCACATTTAATGACAATTATGTATGATCATGTGCTATGTAAGTCATTTTGATTGATTGATTGATTGATTGATTGATTGATTGATTGATTGATTGATGGATTGATATTCCTTTCCTCCCCTTCCTTCTCACCTCCTCGTAGGAGAGATATAGACTTCGTGGAGCAGTGCTGGGGGGACGTGCGCGTGGGCGACTTCGTGAGGGTGGTCTCTCCCACCAGGTCGCAATTTCCCCTAACTCCATCTCATCTCATCTCTTCCTTTCCTTTCCTTTCCTCCCTTTCCCTTCTCACCTCCTCGTAGGAGAGAGATGGACTTCGTGGAGCGGCGCTGGAGGGACGTGCGCGTGGGCGACTTCGTGAGGGTGGTGTCCAACGAGGTGGTCCCCGCGGACATCCTGTTGCTGCACACCTCCGACCCCAACGGCGTCTGCCTCATGGAGACCGCCAACCTGGACGGAGAGACCAACCTCAAGCAGAGGAAGGTGGTGGCCGGCTTCAACGCAGCGCCGGTGAGAGAGAGAGAGAGAGAGAGAGAGAGAGAGAGAGAGAGAGAGAGAGAGAGAGAGAGAGAGAGAGAGAGAGAGAGAGAGAGAGAGAGAGAGAGAGAGATGCAATCAATATACTATATATACACAATCATGATTCATGGCCACAACATCTGTATAGTAACAAAGTAGGCTACATAAAGTAACAAAACATTTTAGGTACTTTTCTACTCCACTCTATTCTATTCTATTCTATTCTATTCTATTCTATTCTATTCTATTCTGTTCTATTCAGCAAGACCATCATGCTGGGGACCCAGGCTGGAATTCGGCTTCGGTTATTGGTCATTCCTATTTTTCTTATATATCTTTTATTCAACAAAGTCATAGAAAAAACTGTTTCAGCAAACTAGGGTGTGAAACAACACAATTCAACCCCTTTATTCTGCGTTCGTCCAAACTTACGCCTCCATTTATGCAAATAGAATGGGGAGGGGCGAGTGACAATTGAGTTTGATCTCACCATTCAATCATTTTGAACACGTTACTTAGACTGATTGGATGGTGTGTTTTCAATTCTGTTAGGCCCCACAGGTGACTAATATGTTTTATTTTTGTGTGTTAGAGCATTTAAGTAATTGGTTGGCAACCGAACACCTTTAAAAATACTGTCCAAATTATACATATAGGAAAGGATGAAAGTGGTTCTGTGGTCGGTGTGTAGTGGTGGGGGCATCTGACCATGCTTCAGTGGAGCAGAACTGCACTTTGACTGGAACACTGGAACTCCTGCTTAAGTGGAATTCATATGAGTTCACAGGAAATTCTTGGAATCGAAAGGGTGCACTTTCAAATCCCATATTATCATTGGCTGAAGTGTCCTTGATCAATGCACATACAGTACAGTAACTCCACATTCCTCCAGCGACTGTAACCAGTACCCTGTACCTAATGTAACAATGTAATGTCTAAAAAAAATCCCAAAATACT
>NC_085879.1:30087471-30099971 GCF_034702125.1 Engraulis encrasicolus | reverse complement strand
TTCAAAACAGATCTCTGCATTGTAATTGGTTTTGCCAGACTCAGGGCACAGTGTTCAAAACGTTCTCAGATCCGAGGCCAGACCCACTCGCAGCTGAAAAATGTGGGCGCCCAGCGGGTGGCGCTGGTTTACGTACCAGGCTAATATAAAATGCATTTTGCAATGCAATGCAATGGAATGCCCAATACAAAAATGTCAATTTCCCAACATTTCACAAAAATGGATATACACCGTTTTGCAACGAAACCCTTCACTTCTACTTCTACTTCATACACCTCTGCTGGAAAGCACCACAAAGTTAAAGATTTATCTCCCGATTATATACAGACAGAATGTCACTTTTCTATAACAAAGTACAGTAGAACACTCTCTTGCTCACGCAACTTGCCTTCTGAGCTATAGTTTGATGTTAATTTCAAAAGTGCTGTATATGCACACCTCCTTTAAAACCCATAACCTATTTGTCAGTTTGTGCTTTTATTCTGCTATTACGTGTTTTTTTTCATAGTCTTTAACTCACTCTGCATGTTCTTTTTTTTTCCAGAACTCTCCTTTTAAGCCTGCTGCTTTCAAAAGCACAGTAGTCTGCGAGAAACCCAACAATGACCTCAATCATTTCAGCGGTTACATGTGAGTACAAAGACGGGACCCTTTTCAAGTATGCAATGTCTCTTAAATAAATAAAAAGGCCGGCTTGTAAGAGGGGGGGATTCTGACCAGTCATTTGCAATTCTGCAGTGAGAAAGCGGATAAGAAGAAGCTGGGCTTCGGGATTGACAGTCTTCTATTACGAGGATGCACCATACGGAACACTGAGGAGTCCTCGGGCATTGTGGTCTATGCAGGTATTATGTTATACTGTATTATATTATATTATATTATATTATATTATATTATATTATATTATATTATATTATATTATACTTAGCTGACACTTTTTTTATCCAAAGCGACTTGCAGATGTTATAGGCTATTGGTTACAGTCCCTGTGCTGTAGCAATGTGGGGTTAGCTGCCTTGCTCAAGGGCACATCAACCATGGATGGAGGTGTAGGGAGTGGTAAGGGCAGCATACAAACTTGCAATCCTATGAACAGTCCAACTCCCAAACCATTGCACCACGGCTGCCTATTACATTACATTAGTTTATACGTTTGTATTACTGTACATTAGATTACAGCAACATCAGTGTTGTACTGTAACACATTGCACTCTGCCATTTGTGTCATTAATTCACCAGCCCATAACAAAGCAAATGATGCAAACCTTGTTTTGCATTTCCATACTGTATGTTATATAATACCACAGGCCGCTAACTAAGTAGCAATGCATTCAAGGTTTACGCTTGTGAGGCACATGATGAAAAAGGAAGCAAGCTCATTGGAGAGCCACTGTATGAACAAAAGCAGGGCCGCTGAAAACTTTGGCCATCAGACAAGTCATCAGAAAGCCCCAAACACCCCCCCACACACCCCACTCAAAACACACTATGTAATATCAAATTTGCCAGATGTGTGATAATTAGAGTATTTGTACCATATTTTTGTCCATTTTTGTCCTCTGTACCTTACGATAAAAAGACATGCTGTATGATAATTTCATGAAGTTGCCTTGAAACAACTATTTGATTCTTGTACGATAATTTCCTCCCAAAAAGCCCCCACAAACAATAATGTTGAGGTTTTACTGTAGTACGATACTTCAGCATTTTCCATCTGCCAACACAGTGTAATATGAACTAGATTCTGGACCCGCCCACTCCCTACTGGGCCCGTTTCAGCTAACCCTTTTGTCTCCTCTCTGTCATCTTCTCTGAGCGGAGGTCCTATAAGCGATCATGTTTGGTCAGGAGGCGATGGTGTTTGTGTGTTTGCACCATTATGACTAACTAACCCCTGTGGTTCCTTTTGGAAGACGAGCATACGCACGGGCATGAGCGCATACACACACACACACACACACGCACACACACACACACACACACACACGCACACACACACACACACACACACACGCATACACGCACACGCACACGCACACGCACACGCACACGCACACACACTGAAAAGCCAGTGCACACTCATAAATACACACACACACACACACACACACACACACACACACACACACACACACACACACACACACACACACACACACACACACACACACACACACACACAATGTATGGTACAACCTGAGAATGTGTATGTGTGATCACACACAAGCACACATTCGTTCACACCCATACACACCCACACGTGCACACAAATGTACACTCCACTAAAAAAAAAAAAAAAAATCAGCCCACGTATAACACCTCACCCCACCCCTTATCCTCCCGCCCCCAGCTGAGTTTGATTTTATTTTTTAAATGCGTATTTACTTATTTACAGGTCACGAGACCAAGTCGATGCTGAACACGGGCGGGGCGCGCTACAAGCGGAGCCGGCTGGAGAGGAAGATGAACAGCGACGTGCTCTACTGCGTGCTGCTGCTCTTCATCATGTGCCTCATCGGGGCCATTGGTATGGATGCATCAGTGTGTGTGTACGTGTGTGTGTGTGCGTGTGCGTGTGTGTGCGTGCGTGCGTGCGTGTGTGTGCGTGCGTGCGTGTGTGTGTGCGTGCGTGTGTGCGTGCGTGCGTGTGTGTGTGTGTGCGTGCGTGTGTGAGTGTGCTGTCGTGAGTGCGTGAGTGCGTGCGTGCTTGTCTGTGTGTGTGTGTGTGTGTGTGTGTGTGTACAGGTACGTGTGTGCATGTGCACGCATGTGCGTACGTGTGTGTGTGTGTGTGTGTGTGTGTGTGTGTGTGTGTGTGTGTGTGTGTGTGTGTGTGTGTGTGTGTGTGTGTGTGTGTGTGTGTGTGTGTAGGTACGTGTGTGAATGTGCACGCATGTGTGTGTGTGTGTGTGTGTGTGTGTGTGTGTGTGTGTGTGTGTGTGTGTGTGTGTGTGTGTGTGTGTGTGTGTGTGTGTGTGTGTGTGTGTACAGGTACGTGTGTGCATGTGCACGCATGTGCGTACGTGTGTGTGTGTGTGTGTGTGAGTGTGTGTGTGTGTGTGTGTGTGTGTGTGTGTGTGTGTGTGTGTGTGTGTGTGTGTGTGTGTGTGTGTGTGTGTCCGCATGCGCACAAGCCTTTCCATTGGCAGGCCATTGGTATGGATGTAGTGGAGGAGCTCACCCACTGCCATCAGCCAACCTCCATGGTATTGATCCAGCACCTCTGGGGATAATCCAAAGTGCTCAGTGGGCCTGGAGGGGGGTGGGGGATAAAGTGGGGGGTGGGGGGTAGGATGTAGTGGGGGGATGTCGAGCATTGTTGCCAGACTTGGGCGGTTACCTGCCCAATCGGGCTGCTTTGGATAGCCGTTTTGCTGGTAAAAACGGTCACAAAAACGGCAATTGGGCGGGTTTTTCTGTACTTTTATGGCCATAGAAGTCAATACAATTTGGTTGAAATTGGGCAGAATTTAGCGTCTCCAGCCGGGCAGTTTTTGAGCACCGTTTGGGCTGGAAATGACCAGACATGTCTGGCAACAGTGCTGTTGAGAGTCGTTGGCATGTATGATGTTCTCGTAAATGTGGCAGTTGAGGTCATTGCCTGACCCTGCCCTCTCTTTCAGGACAGGGTTTGTCTACGTGGTATGAGTTTAAAGCTTTATTATTGAAAGCTTTATCATCTACAGCAGTGGTTCTTAACCTGGGGTGTGGGCACCCCCTGGGGGTGCGCCAGAAGTTTCAGGGGGTGCGCAGAATTTTGCTTGTGTTGAGGTTGTGACCAAAATTCTGCTTGCAAACATTATAATCAGGCCAAATTATGAGCAAATAAAAGCATATTTTGGTCCCCATTTAAAGTCATTAAAGTATTGATTAATGGCTCAAGCAAGAATAATTGTAATTAATCAATGAAATACGTTTTTAGTGCATATACACGTGTAGAGGTTTGGTTTGGGGGTGCACGGCTTGTCTTCGGCATAGGGAAGGGGGTGCGTTGAGATAAAAGGTTAAGAACCACTGATCTACAGAGTACAGACAGCCCCAGTTGAAGTGTTTCGACTTCATGAAGTGCAGTTTAATACAGTGTGTAAGAACAAATAATAATGTATGTTTCTACTTGCTTCTCCTCTATAGCCCGTTTGTCTGATTGACAGTTAAAGGACCAGGTCAGTCAATTTCAATATGCTGTTGTATTGCTCATGCTACCCTTGACTTGTCAGTACCCGGTGATGCCACATTTTTCGGCTCTGCCCTTTCCGAGATATGACCTATTCTAATGGGGGCAGCGTTTATTTACAGTTAAAACAAATTTAACATAGGCCTACTCAAAATATTTTTCCAAAAGGTACCACTGTTTGCTAGTTGTCTGCTGGTGTTGTATAACCTTTTGGATGTTTTTGGGAATGAATAAAAATGTTTTTTTGAAATGTAAACAAAGCGCTGCCCCCATTACAATGACCAGGATCTCGGAAAAGGCTGAAGAAGAAAAAAAAAACCTCAGGTACTGACAAGTCCAGGGTAGTGTGAGCATTTCAACTGCATGTTGAAATTGACTGAACTGGTCCTTTAATGTATTAATAGTAACCTACAGCAAGTGTTTTTAGGGTCAATATTTGAATGAGGAACACTGTACTTTAGGTACAGGTCAATGTAATGTGTAACAACAATCCATTATTATTATTGTGCATTTACACTTCGCCGTAAGGTTAGGTGAAGGGTTACGACCTTTGACAGTTTAAGTAATAATGTTCACGTTTAAAGGGTCAGAGGCAGAGCAGAACTGGGACCAAAAAAAGACTACAGTAAATTCTAAATTATGGGCCAGTCTGTCAGAAAATACAAAAAATACCTATAGCATTTGTGTATAGCATGTGTACTGTTTAATGTAGAGTGTAGCAACCCATAACTTGTGTATTTACGCTTCACCTTAAGGTTATGGGGTTGCCCCTTAATGCACGCCGTATCTCCAGTGGCATGCTGTAATAGTCATTGAAAAGTTAACTACTATAGTACTATATAGTGGTGTGGATTGGCACTGCCCTCGCGATCCGATACGATCACGATTCGGGAGGTAGCGTTTCGATTCGATTCGATTCTATGCGATTCGATCCGATCCGATTCAATTCTACAATGCATTGCAATGCATTACATTCCTACTGAAAGCAAAGCAAATGTTTCATCAGTCATGATGAGGCAATACAAGTAGTCAGATACTGAGCAACAATTTATTGGCTGTTTTCTGTATCAGTCTGGGTCAGTCTGTATCAGCCTTGCAATGCTTTTAAGTACTTTTATTTAATTTAACATTCATTTGCTCCCGAAATATCCATGGAAGTAATTGAAACTTAAAAAAATTGCTGCATCGATTCTGGAACTTGCCGCATTGAATTGGATCGTCCATGCCCCGCATTGGATTGCATCTCCGGATCGATCATTGTTGACACCACTAGTACTACACTACTATGACATAACACAGGGCATTTAGTAATGCACTATGACTTGCTCATTGCCATTCTGGTAACAGCAAATTTATATTGGCGTGTCTTAACGGGTTAAGGGCTAATACCTTTTCTCTCATTGACAGTTATCAGCCTACCGTCTAGTGTTTTTCAGGTCAGGGTTAGGCTAGGTAGAGTATAAATGCAGTGAACACAATCCAGACTCAGCTGTGGCTCTAATGGCTGAGCACTGGACTGCTACGTGGGCGACCTGGGTTCGATTCCCGGCCGGGGCCCGGGGTCATTTCTATCTCTTTCCCCGTCTTTATCTCCCATATCGCTTCCCGTCTCTCCCCCACTGTCCTATCTGAAAATAATAAAATCCCCCAAAAATATGAAGAAAAAAAATCGTGTTCACAATCCTGCTTCTCCTCAGAGGTTTGAATCCCACAACTGCACACTACACTTTCTGGTGTCAGTTCAACACATACAGATAGAGTCAAACTGTGAGTGTTAAATAAATCTGGCTCTCAAGGTGTCGAATTAACGCTGCAGTTTTTTTTTACTGTGCCATTGGGAGCAACTCCTCACCCGTCATTTCACCAACCATGCCCTAAAGGTCAGGCAGTTGAGTTGACCTTAGGATCAAAAGGTCACAGGTTCAAATCGGAACAATGGAAATGGTTGAAGTTAGCGATGGGATTTTCGGCTCTTTCCTGAGATGCGGTTCTTTTGACTCTCCTCTCACTATGGAGAGCCGGCTCTTTCGGCTCCCAATCGGCTCCCCATACATACATATTTCTCGCTTACTTTCTGGTCATCATGTGGTCACCCTCAAAATCTGTAGTACCACGTACTGTTTATGGCCATCACTGAAAGGGCATTAGAGCAAGAGAATCACGCAGCTTCACCACCCTCTTCTCCTACCCATCCTCCCCAGGGCTGGATTAAGGTGACCCGGTGGCCCTAGGCTACAGGTTGCTGGAGTCCCCCACCCACAGAAGGCAAATTTCACAACAAAATGACATGGCCATTGTCATAATTCTGTGCTAGGAATTAAGAATAACATATTTGCAGATTTTTTTTTTCCCAATACTACACCTTGACCCGATTCTGCACATGCCCACATCCCCCTTTGGGCAACCAGGGGGGCGCGTGGCAGGTGGGGGGCCCTAGGCTGCAGCCATATCTAGCCTATGGGAGGCCCCTGGCAGGTGGAGGGGCCTAGTTTGCAGCCATATCTAGCCTGTGGGGGCCCCCTGGCAGGTGGGGGCCCCTAGCCTGCAGCCATACAGTATCTAGCCTATGCGTTAGTCCGTCCCTGCTCCTCCCTCATCAGCCCTCATCTGCCCTCCTCCTCGCTTGCATGCAGGGCTGCACTGGCCATCTGGCATTAGCCTGATTATTATCAACTTTCAAATCTCTTCGAGACTTGGTCTGACCAAGAGCATAACAATTAACATTTCCCAAACAGCATTTCCCAAATGGCATCCCTTGGTTTGCCAATGATTGTTTGCTTCCCAACAAAGTGGGAGAAGTTCCCGTATTTGCGGGAACTCAGAAAGTACTTGCATTGACTCTTGACCTGACTGGTAGCAACGCTGAAGCTGTTGCGTCACTAGGAGGGCACGGCCTGGCTAATCTGGCATAGCAGGCATTTCTTTCTTCTTTTTTTTAAACATTTCTGAAAATAGGGGCCCACAAGGGTGCGGGCCCAACGGTGAATCAGTTCTGCGCCTCTGATTATGTGGGGCCCCTTTCAGCCAAAAGTGCCCGGGCCCTATTTCTCCCCCCAGCCCAGCCCAGCCCAGCCCAGCCCAGCCCAGCCCTGTCTGCATGGGATTGCTCTTCTCTTCAGCCCCTTCAGCTGCTGCTGTGTGATGATGGATGACTAAGGGAAATTGGCCTTGTGTCATCTCATTTTTAGACCCCCGCCAGTGAAACAGGATATCATTAGTGACCGCTTCAAATTTCCTCAGGGCTACTTGATGACTGCTTAAACACACTTAGGCTGATTTAAAATTAGTCAAATATACATGAGACCACACATCACTTTGTTATGTCTCCTAATAATACAGTGTCTTTGGTGAGGTTGGGTGGGTGGGGCGGGGTGATCAGAATTGAGATATGCGTCCTGTACTTTTTGCAAATGGATTTGTGTTTTAAGTGTAAAAAAATTAAATGACATTTTCAGGTGCTATTTTTAATTTCCGTGACAGAAACATTACCGTTGTTTTTAATACTGCCGCTAGTGTTTTTCACCTTTTACATGGTCATTTTTTTCACTGACATTTTAAATTATCTATAAATCTACCCAAAACTTCTGGAGGGCTCTGCATGTTAGCTAGACTACACCCTTCTAGAGACGCAACACCTTTGGCGTTACTACTTGTCAGGTCAAGAGTATCTTCTTGGTCAGACCAGAATCTCGGTACGAGATTTGAAAGTCGATGATAATCAGGCTACTGCATGTATCAACCTTTAACATTTTTCAGGGCTCATCACTGTGGGAGAGACCTCCATTACACAGTAAAAAATGCAGAGTTAATTCTTCACTTACAGAGTAATCTGGGACCAAATAGACTCTAGAACATGTTAAATTGACTCTCTTAGTGTTGAAGTAGCACTGCAAGTATCCCTGTGTAGATGTAGGTAAAGGCCACATACTGTTAGCCTGATTATCATCGACTTTCAAATCTCTTCGAGACTTGGTCTGACCAAGAGCATAAAAAATTAACATTTCCCAAACGGCCTTTCCTAAATGGCCTCCCTTGGTTTGTATGATTGTTTGCTTCCAAAAAAAGTGGGAGGAGTTCCCGTATATGCGTGAACTCAGAAAGTACTTGCATTGCTCTTGACCTGACTAGTAGCAACGCTGAAGCTGTTGCGTCACTAGGAGGGCACGGCCTGGCTAACATACTGTATGTAAGGTCACTCACCACAGTAAAGCGTATCAAAAGAGTGTCATGTTGAGTGTCACTTCAGTCAGTAGAGAACAGATCAGATGGGAGTCAGTGTAGATCTTAACCATCCATTCTCAGGAACCAGGGGCTCATCACTATTTCAAGGTGTAACGAGCGAGAAGGAGAGAGAGAGCGAGAGAGAGAGAGAGACAGAGAGAGAGACAAAGAGAGAGTGAGAGAGAGAGAGAATAAATGAAATGATGTGAGGTGCGACGGTGTGCAGAAAGATAAGACAATTTCCCTTTTGGCTTTTAAAGCGCGGCGTGATCCAGGCCAAGTGCCCAGCTAGCGGTGAATAAAGCGGCACAATGACCTTGAGAGAGAGGTGTCATCTGGATCCTTCTGTCTGTTTGACAGACGCTAAGAAAAGAAACACATCAGCCAAGAATAGTACGCTCTCTATCACTCTCTTTCAATGTGTGTTTGCTCTTCACTCTCTCTCTCTCTCTCTCTCTCTCTCTCTCTCTCTCTCTCTCTCTCTCTCTCTCTCTCTCTCTCTCTCTCTCTATCTATCTATATATCTATCTACATGTCTCACTCACTACCTCTCTCTCATTCTCTTTCTGTCTGTCTGTCTCTCGTTTTTTTCTCTCACTGTGTCTCTCTCTCTCTCACACACACACACACACACACACACATCATGACACCTCTCTCACATCTCTAGGATATGCACTTATTATTAATCTCCCCCCTCCCCTCCCCCCTCTCTCTTTCTCTCTCTCTCTCTACCTCTAACAGGTCATGCTATCTGGCTAGACAAGCTTCCTGGCGTGCCCCCCTACTTGGTCCCTGACGGTGACGGCCATCTCATTCCCCCCACGCTGGCGGGATTCTACATGTTCTTCACCATGATCATCCTGCTGCAGGTGACTCCTAGCCAGGCCACGCCCTCCTAGTGACACTAGTCAGGCCAAGAGCAATGTAAATATTGTTTCTGATCTCCCGAAAAATCGGGAACTCCTCCCACTTTGCCAGGAAGCAAACAACCAGTAGGAAACCAAGGGAGGTAGGTCAACCATGCCTTATGGGAAATGCAAATTGTTATGGTCTTGGTCCGACCAAGTCTCGAAGAGATTTGAAAGTCGATGATAATCAGGCTAGGTGACTCCACCCTCTCTTCTCCTTCATCCCTCTGTCTCTCCATCTCTCCTGCTTTCTCTGTCATTATGTTTTTACACCTCCCCATTTCTACATGTGCTTCATCCTATCCGACTGCAGGTGAGTCCTACCTGTCTATCTCCCTCTTCTCCTTCTCTCTGTTTTCATGCCTCTCTCTATTTTTCTTGTTCTCTTTCAATCACTTCATCTCACTTCTATTACCGTACTTCTCCCTCTCTCTTGCTGTACTAACTCTCCCTCTCTCTGCTTCTCCCTTTCATTACCTCTCTCTCCCCCTCTCTCCCCATTGGTCATCCTGTCTTTTCCCCCTCTTCACTCTCCCTCTCCCTCCCTCCCTCTGTCCCTTCACTTTCCCCATCTATTCCTTCTCTTTCTCTACCTCTATCCCTATCTCTGATGCTCTCTCTCTCTCTCTCTCTCCCTCTCTCTCTCTCTCTCTCTCTCTCTCTCTCTCTCTCTCTCTCTCCCTCTCATGCTCTCTCTCTCTCTCCCTCTCTGTCTCCCTATTTCTCTCTCTCCCTATTTCTCTCTCTCTCCCTCTCTCTCTCCCTATTTCTCTCTCTCTCTCTCTCTCTCTCTCTCCCTATCTCTCTCCCCCTCTCTCTCTCCCCTCTTCTCTAATTGGACTCTCCACTCCACTGCCTAGAGAGCGCCTAAATAAGACATGACAGGGAGAGATTAACCTTCCCTAAAATATTTTGTATTTTTTGTTTGTGTGTGTCTTTTTTAACGTCTGTTCATTACTGTTTTATTTGAGGATGGCATGCTAATGCACTGTCATCTGTGTCCCCTGCCTGGCCTCTCACGTCCTGTATGTAGGCTCATATTTATCTTTGTTTTTTTTCCACGTGGCAACACACCATATCCCTCTGTCCCTCTTTTGTTCAGAAAAGACAATTACACAGATACTAAGTGGCACCATATGGCAAACATTAGTAAACAAGTGGCAGAAGTAAATCCCTCCAATCCTTCCATTGATAAACCTGAAACAGTGTTGCCAGGCTGGCCCAATTGGGCTGCTTAGGATGGCCGTCTGTGGGTAAAAATGGTATTAAGCAAATTTTTGGCAATAGAAATCAATAGAATTGAGCGGGATTTAGTGCTGCCAGGTGGGTTTTGAGCATTTTTTGGACTGGAAATCCTCAGCCTAATCTGGCAACCTTGCCTAAAAGGGACAAACTGGCTCTCTGTTCATCTGTTGCCCCTTAATGCACGCAGTTCCACCAGTGGAATAGTCTCTGAAAAACCTTGGCAACCATAAGACTACGCCACTAAGACTGCACGGGACCTTTGGTAATACAATTCGGCTTGGTCACTGCTATTCTGGTAACAACAGCTAATTTATTACAGGGGCCGTGTCTTACAGGGTTATGTCCTGCATATACTTCTCCTTGAAATAAAGACTAAACCCTTTGCACTAACCCTGCTTGGTTCGTGCACCCTGTATTCACCAAGTCGGAGTGTCATCACAATAACGCGTCTGCTATGGACTGGTAGACCCCCATGGGTGTCGTTCAGGGGGGTGAAGTGTGACTGATGACCAGGGCCCCATGTATATATATAGGGGACCCATTCACAGTCCAATTTATGAAAATATATGGCTGTAAATGTGTAAATATACAGCACACTGCAAAACATTGCAAGCCAGTTAAACATAAAAAAGTAAGTTGCCCTGCTGCCTTAAGTTTGTAAGTTATTTCAACCTGAGAAAGCCTCGAGTTCAGTTGAGCCTCAAGTTGAGTTAGCTTCAAACTTCCGGCAGCAGGGCCTGCTTACCTTTTTATGTTTAACTGGCTTGCAATGTTTTGCAGTGTGCTGTATTGTATCTGTCAGTCCAGTGACTAACAAGTCTTTTTTTTATATTTTTTTTATATATTTTTGCACCAGTGGGCCGCCTGGGCCGTTGGAGTCCAGTGTTGCCAGATTTGTCTGATCAAAACCCGCCCATAAGGTTCAACCCGTCCATAAGGTTCTCAAAAACCGCCAAAATGTGCTAAATTCTGCCCAAATTCAACAAATTACATTGACTTCTATGGGCCCAAAACGGCTGAAAAAAACGCCAAATGGCCAATTTTTCCCGTTTTTACCCGCAGACGTTCATCCCAAGTAGCCCAATTGGGCGCCCAATCTGGCAACACAAATAAACCAATATTGAGCTAAACAATATTCGCATTAGTTAGTCATTTTATATATCCTAGTGGGGCATTGACTCACAGGCCTAGACTATGGTTGTGAAAGGGGGTGCACAGGAAAGGTAGTGCGGCACGACCCATGTAAAGGGGGCCTTGGCTGGAATCTACCAGGGTATGGGGGGCCTTCGCACAGTTAAGTTTGGGAAACCCTGCTCTACTCTACTCTACTCATCCGTCCTCCTCTTCCTCAGGTGCTCATCCCCATCTCTCTGTACGTGTCCATCGAGCTGGTGAAGATGTGCCAGGTGTTCTTCATCACGCAGGACGTCGACCTGTACGACGAGGCATCCGACTCCCGAGTGCAGTGCCGCGCCCTCAACATCACAGAGGACCTGGGCCAGATCCAGCACGTCTTCTCCGACAAGACTGGCACGCTCACGGAAAACAAGATGGTGTTCCGACGGTGCACTATTATGGGCACAGAGTACTCGCACGCTGAAAATGGTTAGTAAAACAATACTCGATCAAAAAGTACAAGGTGTGCGCACATCCCAAAGTAACAACTTGCTGCAGGTGCAGAATATCAAAAAACGCATAAGGAGAAAAGGAGAAAAAATCTTCGCACATCGCAAAAGCTCCTTTGTCGTGAATAAAATGTGAAAAAAGGCAAAACGTTTCGACCAGCAAGGTCTTCGTCATGAAACATTGTGCCTTTTTTCACATTAAAATCACGACAAGGGAGATTTTGCGGTGTGTGTGAATATTTTTTCTCCTTTTCTCCTTTAGTAAAACAACACTCCCATCGTTAAAATGCAGGTCTTCTTGCAGTATTTTACTGATTAGCTTGCATT
>NC_085879.1:30034971-30082471 GCF_034702125.1 Engraulis encrasicolus | reverse complement strand
ACACACCTACTCACACCTTTCCAAATACTCGTCATGTTGACATCTGAGGTCTTATACTGCAAAGCTGGTTCAGGAGTAAAGCAGGTCTAACTTAGTTAGAGGTAAATCATCTAATAGAAGAGCCTGGAGTCCTCATTTTCTTAAGAAAACAAGCTTAAGTTAGTAAGAGGTAATCATCTAATCTTAAGAAAATGAGGACTCCAGGCTCTTCCATTAGATGATTTACCTCTTAATTTCTTGTAGTACTCGAGTACTACAGCCCAGGTGGTACACACCTACCCGCACCTTTCCAAATACTCGTCATGTTGACATCTGCTTCTGGCCGCTGAGCTTGGCCTGCTCCAGCTAGCCACAGGAAACGGAGGTGGTTGCAGACAGGAACACACACACAGTACACACACACACAGAAACACACAGACACACACACACACACACCCACGCATGCACGCACTCACACATGCGCACGCACACACGCACGCACGCACACATATACACGACACACAACCCCCACTCACGCACGCACACACATACACATGACACACAACTCCCACGCAGGCACGCAGACATGCACGCACACACGCACATAGACATGACACACAACCCCCACGCACGCACACACGTACGCACGCACACACATACAGTACACATGACACACAACCCCCACACACATAGCACACCACACCCACTCACACCTTTCCCATGTTTTTCTTATTGGTATCTGCTTGTGGCCAACACACACACACACACACACACACACACACACACACACACACACACACACACACACACACACACACACACACACACACACACACACACACACACACACACACACACACACACACGCATAACACACACCACACCCACTCACACGTTTCTCATGTTTGTCATGTTGGCATCTGCTGGTGGCCAGTGAGCCTGGCGTGCTCCAACCATGTTTGTCTCGCCCTTCCCATCTCTCCTCAGGCAGAGCTGTTTCAAGTCATGTCAAGTCAGCTTTTATTGTCACTTTCTTCATATGCATAGGTCACACAAGGAAATGAAATTACGTTTTCTCTCCATACCGGGAGCGTATTTTACCGGCGGTGTCGAAAATACATGGAAACAGATCTGTCCTTCCACACCAACACGGCGGTAGTCGGGCGGTAGCAGCGCGGGAGACGGCTCAATGCCGGAAAATAGAACTTGAGCAGAATTTTGACGTCAGCGGCCGGCGGTGTCCCATTGAAATGAATGGCAAAGTAGCAAACTAGCATTGGCTGTGGGAGGAGATTTGAACAGGACTGGCCGCGCACACCGACACGAGTAGAACACACCGCCCGATACTCGGCTGAAAGAACTCCGTCTTCTCGCTGCTACCACGCCACGCTCTTGCGTGTATCTGGCCTAAAAGTATTTCTCAGGCCTTGGGCAAAACAGGGACTAACCAGAGGTGGTCAGAGTAAAAGTAGAAGTAAGAAGAACAATAAATAAAAAAACAAAACCTGCCATAGTTTCCTTCCAACGCAAATAACTTCACAGAGTAAATGGTCTACAGTTACTATAGAGAAATGTACCTGATGATGAAATGTGGTTTTTATTAAAGGTTTTTAGGGTTTTTCTTTCTGCAACAACAACGTTTAGCCGCCTCAGTAGGTAGCGGCGCAGGAGACGGCTCCGTGCCACGCTGCATTTGGGAAATAGAACTCAAGCGGAATTTTTACGTCAGCGGCCAGTAGTGTCCCGTTGAAATGAATGGCGAAGTAGCAAACTAGCATTGGCTGTGGGGGGGATTTTGAACAGGACTGGCCACGCATGTGGTGATGTACCTGATGGTGAAATTGTGGTTGTTTTTACGGGTTTTGTTTTCTGCAACAACAATGTCTAGCCACCTCAGTAGGTACAATAACTGGTGTAATCGCTATGTAATATCAGAGAGAGTAGAGAGAGAGAGGTTCCATTGGCCCATTGTTTCCGGGTTCTATTATTGCAAGGGGGAGAGGGGGGAAATCCCCCTTTAGGCAGACCTAGGCAGACCTAAGGACTGTTCTATTCAATGCTAGGAGTATTATGACACGCCCCTTTAGGCAGACCGGAACCTGGTCATGTTAGGTGCCCATAGCACCCTATTACATTGACATATCTCTATATACTTAAAGAATCTCTGGTAATATCATATAATGTGCTAGTGTTGTACTGAACTACACCATTCATTTACTTCTACTCTTACTCTGGCCACCTCTAACTAGGGGACCCCTCTTTCAGCTGGGGGCCGTGGGCTATTGCCTAGTTTGCTTGCCTAATTGTGACAGTCCTGTCCACAGGGAATGGAGGTGGACCCACACAAGAACACACATATAGGCCTACTTGTACACTACCCTTCTTCAAAAGCACGCACGCACACGCACACGCACACGCACACGCACACGCACACGCACACGCACACACACACACACACACACACACACACACACACACACACACACATACACACCTTTCCATTCTTGTCATGTCCTTTCCTCTGCTTGTGGTGACACAATAGAGCTCGAAAGCAGATGTGACGTAGTTCCGCGTTCACGGGACCTTGGTTGACTGTCTCATGGTAGCAAGTAACTACTGTATCTTCTGATTCCAGTCATTATATGCGTTGGGTTACAAATATGCTGCTTAAGGAACTAAATTTAGATTATTCATGCAAAAATATCGATATGTTGTTCAGAGGTTGTCTGCATGACAAATGTGAAAAAACATCCTGCTAAATCGTTTGGTGTTTGGTATGAAAAATTATATTAAAATTATATAAAAATAAAAAATATATATATAATATATCAATTCAAAGGGGATCAAAATATCATTTTAATTCCGCCATGCTACATTTTTACGCTAAAAACGTCCTGAGGTCCCATGAAAGCAGAGGATATGACGTCACTTTCGAGCTCTACGTATGAATGTGTCTCTCCTTCCTCCACAGGAAACGGAGGTGGTCCCGGACAGGAAACTGCTGCAGGTGGCGCTGGGGGCGCGGCCTCAGGGGGAGGAAGTAGGAAGTGGCAGTGGTCTCCGGGGCAACGGGAGCCTGGACAGGGGCCCCTACCTGGACTTCTTTGTGGCCCTGGCCATCTGCAACACCGTGGTGGTTTCCACGGCAACCAACCAGAGACAGAGGGTGAGAGAACACACGTGGCAGTGACCTTGTACCAACACATGTACATGGACAGTACACCCAGGCATATAAAAGCATGTGTATGCAATTATACACATCTACACACACAAACACACACGCACACACGCACGCACGCACGTACGCGCACACACACACAGACGTAAACACATAAAAGCATACACACACACACCTACACACCTTTCCATACGTACACATGGACAATGAGGTGAAGACACACGTAGAGGTACAGCATACATGTATGTACACAGGAACATGGGAATGTTTTATGAATACATACAGTTTCACATACACTCAAGCAAAGGTTGCACATACACAGGTTTTAACACCCAAGTTCCCTTATTGAGAATTCTCTCCCTATATTTCTCTCTTTCTCTAACCCCCCCACCCCCCATCTCTCACACACACACCCACACCCACACCCACACATACACAAGAAAATGGAAAAAATGTGATAGAAACAGAACCCTATCTCACCTATAGTATCTGCAAACAGCAGTAGTAGCAGGCACGCCAGGCTCTAGGGCAAGGGTGGAGCAGGGGGGGGCTTTCGATCGCCAAACATCTCACAGGGGCCCCTTCAACGATATTGTGTTGGACAAACGCCACTAACGTGCACATTTCTATGCTGAACAGCAAACTTAGTATTTATCAACTATTATGCTTATGATATAGCCCAGTGGTTCTTAACCTTTTTTCTTAATGCACCCCCTTACCTGTGCCAAAGACAAGCCGCGCACCCCCAACCCAAACTTCTACACTTGTATAAGTACTAAAAATGATTTTTAAGTGATTAATTGCAATGATTCTTGCTTAAGACTCTACACAATACAATGCCTTTACATGGGGACCAAAACATGCATTAGTTTGGTTTTGATTTGGACTAATTATAATGTTCACAAGCTGAGTTTTGGTCACAACCTCAACACAAACTAAATTCCGTGCACCCCCTGAAATCTCTGGTGCACCCCCAGGGGGTGCCCGCACCCCAGGTTAAGAACCACTGATATAGCCTATGTCATTTATACCCCATTACAATGACAGACTCCAGCACGACATGTGTCGAAGGGGGGCCTCTGACACATCTCCCGCCCCCCCCTGTCACAATACCGGTGCTCCGCCCCTGCTCTAGGGATAAAGTTTTACACTGTGTGCAGCATAATCTTGAGTTGAGTTGTTACACAGAGCCAGCAGGATTGTTTCCTCCTCCTCCTCCTCCTCCTCCTCCTCCTCCTCTGCCCATAAAATACAAGACAAGGCCAGAGAGATCAGAGCATTTGAGCGCGCTCCCCCCAATTAAATTAATGGGCCATTTCACTTCCACTCCTTCGTCACAATGCTCTCTCGCTCTCTCGCTGTAAGAGCTCAGATGGCCCGGTGGAGACGGCAGCAGTGTTGCCAGATTGGGCTGTTTCCCACCCAATTGGGCTGCTTAGGATGGCCGTGTGCGGGTAAAAATGGCAATTAGCAGAAAAAACCTGCCCAATTTTTGCCATAGAAATCAATAGAATTGGGCGGGATTTAGTGCTTTCAGGCGGGTTTTGAGCATTTTTTGGGCTGGAAATCATCAGCCTCATCTGGCAACCCTGGACAGCAGCGGCATCAGGGGAGGAGGAGGGAAAAAAAATAAATAAAAAGAGAAAGAAAGAAGTGTGCCAAGTTGTGTCTCTCGCTCAAGAGCTGGTCAGCACTAATATCCTAAATGGGCGCTGAGGACCCGGACCAAACGACTTTGTAGGAGGGATAAATCACTGCTGTCCACGAGACCTCCGACACGGCAGACACGCAGGCACGAAGGCACGCAGTCATTTTGGCTGGGGCTGGGGAGGGGGGGGGGATCGGGGTCACTCCTAATTAATTTGATTACCGGTGTTGAATAGTTATATCACTTTGTCGGCGGAGGCCTCAGGCCTGACGATCAGTCCAGTGTAGCAGCACGCTTGGAGAGGGGGAGCAAAAAAAAAAAGAGGTAGAGATCAAAATAAGGATGTGTCGCTCAAGGACATTGTAATATACGAGCGCTGATGAGCCCCATTAGATCCTTTAAAAGCAAACTTGCTGCTTTAATTTGAAACATTTTGTCGCCAGTAATACGTACAGCTGTATATTTTATTACAATGACTTTGGAACAAGGCAGGTAAATTGCGTCGTCCATCTACCCCAAAGTCCCACCAACTTGTCATTGCCATTGGGATTAATGTGCTGTTGAGGTATTGTTTTTATTATTGCTGTTTCTGAGGTAAATACTTTTTCAGGTCATTCCTGTGCCCCTCAAACTTTCTATCAGATTTAAGTGCTTATATTAGTAGTTTTTTAGTGTTTGGTGTTTCTTTTCCAGTTATTTCATTTCAATCTTCTGCCTTTGTAACACTTACGAGTAAAAGGTGCTTCAAAAGAATTAGTAACACTTTGTAAATAATGAGGTAATTATGAAAAAACATATGTATAATGTTTGTAAAAGATTAAGAAATATTATATCAATACTATATGGTGCATTTAAGTTGTTCCTCATTTCTTTTTCCATGCAGGTCACCAGCCCTCGAGACTCCTGTGCTCCTCAAACGTTCCTTGGCCGTCTGCAAGGCGTCCTGAAGGGGACGGCCTCCCCTCAGAGTCTATTCAGAAAGGTCAAGGGTCATAAGGAGCCCCTGGCCGACCCCTTTGCTGCCGACGAAGAGCCGCCAGACCTCTCATCCGACGACCCCAACATCTACACAGTAAAAAAATACTAGTTTTAATATGATTTGAAGAGTTGAAATTACAAGGATTCAAGGATGCAAAGAGTGTATTTTTCACATGCATATAATTACAAAGTAGATCAAATTACAAAGTAGATATTAGTAGATATAATTACAAAGTAGATATATGCACTTATCACAATGATGATTTTTTATCTTTATCCATGTGTCGTGTTTACATGTAAACCGATATACAAAATAGGAGACAATCTGCACACTTCAAGTCAAAGCTTTACTGAGCCTGCAAGCTTTCGGTGCTAGACCAGCCTGATGAAGGTCTAGTGCCGAAAGCTTGCAAGTCCAGTAAAGCTTTGCACAAAAAAAGACTTGACGTGTGCGGATTGTCTCCTTTTTTGTACTTCTACAGTACTTTTTGTATTTCTACTGAGTCCTGCACTTTCTATACAAATGAGCAGTGACCATTCACCACTTCATTTACATGTAAACGGATAAAAAATATCAGCATTTAAAAATATCCACATACCTGTAAACAGCACCTAACTCAGCAGGAAAGAGTCAGCGGAGCATCTCAGATGTGGAAGGTTATTTGTGGGTTTTATTTAGAGCAGTCCCAAACTAACGTTTATAGAAATGCAAATAGTCTATGAGGAGTTACGTCAGTTTTCTCTGAAATATTGACACCCCCTTTTTTTACCGTGTTAACACTCAAGGAGGAAGAAGGAGGAAGCTCCGAATCCCAGGTCATCACCTCCACCACCCAGCATCCCAGAACCAAGAGGCAGAGAACTGCGTCCGGGTCAAGTGCACCGTTGGAGGTCAATGACCGAGACGTGTGCTACGAATCCCAGAGTCCCGACGAGGCAGCGTTGGTCCACGCGGCACGGGCCTACGGTTTCACGCTTCTAGAACGCACGCCGGATCACGTGGCCGTGCGTCTGCCGTCGTCCGGGGAGCTCCTCACCTACGAGGTGCTGGATATCCTGACCTTTGACCCCATGCGCAAGAGGATGTCGGTGGTGGTGAGGCACCCGCACACACGGGAGATCGTCCTCTACACCAAAGGGGCCGACTCAGCAGTCATGGGGCTCCTGGAACAGCCGACAGATGGTAAGGATGAAGGCCTTGTTGACAACCAAACATCCAAGGCCAGATTAACCCCTTAAAGGGGAACTCCACTTTTTTGAACAGTAAAGCCATTTTCTGAGTGGTCTGCAATGTTTTGGAGTCCCCCTCACCGTTTATTCCATGTTTGCTGCAGTCTCTCTCAAGAACAGAGTTGCAGGTGCCCATAGACGGCCATTCTAAAGCTGGTTGAGATAAAATCCAAATCAGCCAAATAACAGAGACTGCAGCAAGCATGAAATAAACGGTGAGGGGGACTCTAAAACATTGCAGACCACTCAGAAAATGGCTTAAATGTTCAAAAAAGTGGAGTTCTCCTTTAAGGGTCTGTTTAGACTCCTCCTTCAGTTGCAGGACACATACTAAAAAAGCGGCGGGATAGCGGCAGATCACTGACAATTCAGCCTGAGAGAAATTCTGTTGAGCGCTGCAAGGGATCGTTTCAGCTCTGAAGAGGGGGGCGTTGTGGTTGTTTGGGTACGTGATCTGCTGCCACCCCCCCGCTGGCAGCACATGGCTTGCAACTGAAGGAGGAGTCTGAACTAGGCTTTAGCATACAGCCTATGTTATATCCTGTCACCAAAATTGTAATGGATATGTCTTATTATGTTGCTTGAGGCTCTCGGTACTGTCATAGCAATGTTGTTATGATGTAGTAGAGTATTTTCAGCAAATAGTGAATAGGCCCGCCGGCGACCCCAATCTGCACTAAGAGGCTACAATGGCCCAGGGCCACTAGGCTACACAGGTTACTGGAGGCCCTCGCAGAAGGCAAATTTCGCGACAAAATTCCATGGGTTGCATCGTAATTCCAAGATAGGAATTAAGAATAACATATTTGCTGACAAAATGTTCAATACTGCATCTTGTCACAATTCTGCAATTATTGATCCCCCTCCTTCGACCAACCGGGGGGCCCTGCTGCTAGGCTGTAGCCATATCTAGCCTGTGCATTAATCTGGCCCTGCAAGTAACATACAGTAGCCTACATTGGGGCTGGGCGGTATACCGTAAAAAAATGTGATAACGGTTTTCACCTACAAAAGGTTCACTTTTTGATGAGGGAAGGTTTTTTATTCCAAAAAAGTGATTAAAATAGAAATGGAGATTAATCAAAATTCAGGATTTTATCTAATTTTTACATCTAATTTCAGCCTTCTCTTCAGAAACATTGACATGTAGGGGAAAATCTCCGCTTATGAAAAAAAATTGTGCAGAGAACCGTGATATTAATTTTCATCAAGAAAACTCCAGAACCGCCCAGCCCTACAGTACATATCGTAGGTGAAATGTAACACTTTCTAACTTTAATTTAACCCTGTCTCTCTCTCCCCATTCGTTTCCTGTCTCTCCTCCACTGTCCTCTCAAAAATAAAGGCAAAAAAATAAATAAAAAATGTATCTCTTGTGTGTCAAATCAACATTGAATCGTCACGTATGATCGAAAACAGATTTAATTCCACATTCGAAGCCTTGAATTAACAACCCTACATTGATTGGGACCCTATGTATATTCTGAGAACAGTTTTGAATTAATACCATGTTATTGTTGATTTCTTTTAAACTTTGCATTAGATATATCCTTATCTATCCTGACCCCAAGTCAGTCATCCCTTTGACCTCTACGACTTCATCTGAAATTCAAAACAATTCACAGCAGATCACAGCTGCTGTAGCCTAGAGCCCAACAGCAGCAACACCAAAAACCTTCAGGCTCTGCTATCCGATCCTTTACCAGAGCCAGCAGAGGTGGAACAATTGGACACAGGGCGCCAGGGCAAAACACGCGCAGGGTCCCCCATCATGCCTTCTACCAGGGCCCTAATAGAGCACCCCACCACCTTTAAGCCCTTTGGTGTAGAGCCTATGTTATAACCTTCCCGTCATGAGTATTGTAATGGCTGTGTCTTAATCTGTTACTTAAGGCTCTGAGTAATGTCCTAGCAATGTTGTTATGATTTAGTTGAGTGTTTTCCGCAAATAGCTGAATAGGCCCGCCGGCGACCCCATCAGCAGTAAGAGGCTATACGGAAGGAGCCCTGGGCCCAGGGGCAAATGCCCTGTTCTGTTAGCTCCCTCCTACACCTCCGCCCCTATTAGTAGAGCCCTTGAGACTGCATACCTCCCTATCCTGACTTCTATAGGGAGATGGGTTTTTTCCAATTGATTATCAATGAGCTATGTGTATCCACATTCGTTTGTACTGCTGATTAGGTTATCGACGCGCGTTCCTCTGTTCAGCCCTCTGTGAAGATGTCTTAACATCTCAGCTACTCTGAACTGCTCTGTACTTGCGGGGTGGTGGTGATGGGGGCGGTCGTTACATTGTGCTTTAAAATGCAATACACTGGCTGCATTGTATCTCCAATTAATCATTGTTTTGGATTTGTGCAAACACTGAGCGTTTACTCGGTTAATTCCTGCTACTCATCCCAATGTAAAAAAAAAAAAATCCATAATGGTTCTGTATTTAGATAAAAGGTTGTTTTGCTGGTGTTCTGTTGCTATGGGAAAGCTCCTGCTGTACAGTAGTCTAAAGATTTGTATTTTTTATGGTTGCTTTCACTTTCAGACATTGCTCAGCATCACACTGACTGACGTTTTATTTATCTCTTTTTTCTATCCATGTCTTCTTCTTCCTCTTCTTCTTCTTCTTCTTCTTCTTCTTCTTCTTCTTCTTCTTCTTCTTCTTCTTCTTCTTCCATGTCTTCTTCTGGCAATTCCTCTTCCCCCTGACTGCAGAGACAGTGTCTCAACGCAAGTTCAGAACGGCCATCAGCAGCAGCACCCAGAGACATCTTGACATGTATGCCAGAGACGGCCTCCGCACCCTGTGCTTTGCCAAAAGGGTAAGCCATACAGCACAGTATTACAGCCACACAGAGCCCAGCTACGTCCTTATTTTTAGAGTCTGCATAACCATGCTTTGCCAAAAAAGGGTAACACTTTATTTTAGCGTTACGTCTATTAGCACTAATACATTCAATGTCAATGCCTGCATAAGTAACTTGTAATAAGGCATGTACTAAGCAAAAGCTATGGCCTAATAGGTCGTCCTTACTAAGGTTAAATTGGTAGTAAATCCCTTATTGTGCGTGAATAAGATATTTGCGCGTACATGCCGAACTAAATGATTTTGATTTGTACATGCCTTACAAGTTAATACAGGCACAATGTATGTATTAGTGCTAATAGATATAACGTGTTACCAAAAAAAGACCAAGTCAATTTAAACAGAACTACTAAATAGAATTAACATACTGTATTTTCTGCAGAGTTACCCCCCGAAAACATAACAGCATGAGTCTTATTTTGTTTTAGAGTTTGCTTAATTATGTTTTGCCAAAAAGACTATCATCATTTCAGTCATTTTATTCGGAACTTCACAATACAACCAATATAATGACCTTGTTATTCGTCATTTAGTGTAACAGTGAAGCACATTTGTTCCATTGAATTGCTGTTATGAAGCAGGGCACAATTCTTTTCTTGAGCTTTAAGCATCTTTCTTTGTATCTCTCTCCCTCTCTCTCTATCTCAACCACACTGTTGACAGATTATGCTCGCCAAAGTCAGAAGGCATACGGTGAATTCCTGTCATGAACCATGAAAGATGTTTTTCTTGTATTGTCCTCTAGTGCGTCAGACAGAATAGTTTCATTCTAGTTTTAAGTCTAAACTTTAAAGTAGCCTGTAGTATCTATGCCTTTATATTAACCTTGTTTTTTGCTTCAATTATTTATTTATATTATTTATTCAGTTCTATTATTCTATTCATTCTATTCTATTATTCTGGGCTAGCCATGGCCCAATGGTTAGGGAGGGTCTTAAGATCAGAGAGTTGCAGGTTGGAGTTCCACCCTTACCACTCCCTACATCTCCATCCATGGCTGAAGTGCCCTTGAGCAAGGCACCTAACCCCACATTGCTCCAATACCCTGTTAACAGTGACGTGCGGTCAACTTTATGGCTGGTGAGGCACTGACTTTTCCAATATCAGATTTTCAAATATATAATACTACAGCTACAGTTTTAGTAAATTTATCAAATAGGCCTACCGATAAGTTTCATATGCCATAGCTTTCTTAACACAAGTTAGGCCTACATAATAAAACATGCTGCATTTCCGTAGAGTAAATGCTATTAGATCTCTCACTCACACACACACACACACACACACACACACACACACACACACACACACACACACACACACACACACACACACACACACACACACACACACACACACACACACACACACACACACACACACACACAGGATTCAAACAGTGGTCTCACATAAACCACACTGCACCAATGTGGACAAACAGGAGCATCACGGCAGAGGGAGAGGAGAAGAGGAGAGAAGAGGAGAGGTGAGGAGAGAAGAGGAGAGGAGAGGAGAGGAGAGGAGAGAGGAGGAGAGAAGTGAGGAGAGAAGAGTAGAGAAGTGAGGAGAGAAGAGGAGAGAAGTGAGGAGAGAAGAGAGGAGAGGAGAGAGGAGGAGAGGAGAGAGGAGGAGAGGAGAGGAGAGGAGAGGAGGGGAGAGGGAGAGGAGAGGAGAGGAGAAGAGAGAAGAGGAGAGGAGAGGAGATGGGAAAAGAGAGGAGAGGAGAGGAGTGGAGAGGAGAGAAGAGAGGAGAGGGGGAGATGAGATAGGAGTGGAGAGGAGAGGAGAGGAGAGGAGAGGAAGGGGGGAGAGGAGAGGAGAAGAGAGAAGAGGAGAGGAGATGGGAAAAGAGAGGAGAGGAGAGGAGTGGAGAGGAGAGAAGAGAGGAGAGGGGGGAGAGGAAAGGAGAGGGGAGGAGAGGAGAGGAGGGGAGGGGAGAGTAGTGGAGAGTGTAAGCTCCCTCACAGCCCACGGCTCACACACACACACAAACAGGATTCAAACAGTGGTCTCACATAAACCACACAGCACCAATTTGGACAGGAGCATCACGGCGGATGCTCAATGAAAGACACACACACAGGATTCAAAACATGGTGTCATATAGACCGCTGAGCACCACGGCGAACAAACCGGTGTGATAGCTTTTGTGATAGGCTACGCACCGGATTCTCGTGCAAATGTAGGCCTACATCTACTTGTATGAGGCTACTGCAAGCGATGTGGGACAAAGGTGTGGCAGGAAGCGAATGTCAACATAAACAGAGATTACACAAGCTTCGGTATGGTCACCAAATATTTTGGGACTGTCATTTATGTAATGCCTACACTTTGGAATTAGACCAGAGTCTTGTAGTTACACGGGTAGCCTATATTTGATTTACCTCAACGGTAGGCCTACCCTGTACTCAACTTTACAAACAGTTACGGGCACATTCAATCCGGTGCATATCACAAAAGCTACCACACCAGACAGAATCACGGCGGATTCTCTCTCTCCCCACGGGTCTCACAAACACAGGCGTCACACACATAGGAAACACTGGTCTTACCTTCACTCGTACATCAGGTCCATGCGCCGATCTTTCACGGTTCTCCTTTACTTTGGCGTTGTGCATGCTAACGTTACTTTAGCCGGTGCTGTTCATCCAAAGCCACATCTATTCGAGACGCCCCAAACGTCTCCAAAGCAATTTGGCATTGAATATGAGTAGCCGCGAGGATTTGTGTTTCGTGAGGCTCCTTAGTCCTTAGTAAATTGTTCAGTCGTAAAATCCCATGCGAATGGTCTTCCACATATTCTCGGTTGCAAACAAGACACAGGGGAAACAAAAAAAATCTTTTATTTTGTACCACTCACTTTGAAATGATCGGGTAGCCTAGTTATAATCTTCTGACCGGTCACCTGCAGTAGCAAACCCTCAGCTCTGTCGGTCCTCCATTCTTTATCACATAGTATCCCCTTTGAAATCCAACTTTGAGAATGCTCTTAGTTTCGTTATGAAATCCACTTGTAGCAGTCAAAGTGAACAAGCTAGCCAACAACACCGACTGACTGTATTGTGAACTTCAGATTCGCTATGACGTAACTGGCCAGCAATACTCTCAACGCCAGAAGGAGTCTGCGGCCAGGCTACTGCTGGCCTCACCACTGTATCTTTCAGTGGGCGTTATGCCAAAGCGTTCAGAGTAAAGAAATGATAATCACACGTAGAAAATAGTAAAAAATTATCAGGAAATGAGGGCACACCATACATACTTCTATTAAGTGTATAAAAACGTTTAATAAAATATTACCAGGTTGCATTCACAGAACGAGCAAAATGGCGCATGCGCTCAAGCTTGTTAACGAGGGATTGCGCAATCCGGGGGTGAGGCAAGTTCAGAGTTGCCCCAAATTCAGCGTATTCGGAGGAATTTGACATGAAATGGGCAAATATTACGATTTTGGCCACAAAAATGATTGAAAACGAGTGAAACAGTTTAAACACTGCTCAAATGGTAGTTATGGTGCAGATGCTCGAAAACAATAGCTGTTATTGTTACTATTATTCACATTTACTGCATCTCATCATAATCATCTGGGGCTGGTGAGGCCGTGCCTCCCCTGCCGTATTGGAGTGCACATGCCTGCCTGTTAAATACAGTAACTGTAAGTTGGAAAAAAGCGTCAGCTAAGTGTAATGTAGCCCTAATGCAATGTAATGTAATCAGGGTTCTTATTAACACCAGCCAGCCGGACAAATGCTGGTGAAATTCCAGTTTGGCTGGTGGAAAAGACCAAATTACTAGCCACTTTGACCCATTAATGAGTGTATGTTTGGCTAGTTAGATTAGCATCTACTGGCAGGTGATGAAACAAGTTAGTTTAAAGCCCTGAGTGTATGTACGTATGTGTAATATAATGTATGTAATGCTAAGTGTGATGTAATGTATGCAATGTAATGTTATGTAATGTATTGTATGTTTCTGTCTGCAGGTGTTGAGTCAGGAGGCGTATGAGGGCTGGTGGCACGTTCGGCAGCAGGCCATTTCGGCCATTGAGAACAAGGCCGACCTTCTGATGGACACGGCTGCCCGTCTGGAGACCAACCTCACTCTCATAGGTCAGCACAGCACAGCAGTGTCCATGTCCTGTGTCCCATGTCTAAATACAAAACAGTGCACTGTGCCGATACAATATTATGCCCATCCTGTTCTGTGTCTGTGCTGTTCACACCAGACCATATCACAAGTGAGATATGGTCTAGAGACCCACCTCCTGGATTTCTCGTAGGTGAGGTGTGGTTTACGATTGCGGCAATCGGATTGCCAACGGCCGTTTATTGACCATGTATGATTTGGTGTATACGTACACTAGCTCATAGCCAATCATGTCAGGTGTATTTAAAAAACGGCAAGCTTGCTAGCTTCCTTTTCTCGAGTACACGTCATCCTCTTTCCACCTCTTGCTGCTGGTGTGAGTGTGGCTTCATATGTAGGTATATGTGTGTGTATATCTGTTTTTATGTGTGTGTGTGTGTGTGTGTGTGTGTGTGTGTGTGTGTGTGTGTGTGTGTGTGTGTGTGTGTGTGTGTGTGTGTGTGTGTGTGTGTGTGTTTGTTTTTGACTTTTTGTATTTTGACTGCGCTTGTGTATATACAGTACTGTATGTGCATGACATGATATTACGTGTGAGAGACACTGCGTAAGGGGAACCTTGCTATCTTTGCAATTAGTCCTTATCAGTCAAAATTGATATATAGTATTATTATACCGGTAATAATATTTTAATATTATCTATACAGTATATGTGTAATGGAGGCCAACTAGCAGAGTGTGGCGTGGAACATTAGTAAACCTCCCTTCCGAAGCGCCATACAGTATCGGTAGCTTTGGGCTATCGGACTGGCCCTTTAGTCCAGCGGTATCACACTGTATCCAGCGGTATCCCACTGATGACTGTGACCAAAATATTGCGATGACTATGAGGTGGCGAGTTCGCGACCCAGAGTGGGATGGACTGCACGAGAACACCTCAGTTACATATACAGTATATAACATAATATATAATATAACAATATAAGAAGGGCTCTAAATTAACACACGCCAACCCGCCAAACACGGGTGAAAAATCATTTTGGCTAGTAGAAAAAAATACCTACCCGCCTATTTGGCTAGTGGCGCCCGAGTACGGTAAAGTATGAACGGTAAACCGCTGCTATGACGAACGTTAGACGGCGAGATTTCCTACATTACCCATAGACACTAGCGTCACGACGTAGCCTCCCACCGTGGGCTTTCCAGTGCAGCGAGCGGCAACTCCATGCCGTTGCGCGCGCCAGAATTGAAAACATTTCAGATGACCAGCCTTCTGTCAGCTACGCTCACACTATTCTGACAGGCAGCTCTCCTCCGATGCTCCCGTCGCTTTCGCTGCAACCTTTTTAACGTCACACTGCTACTGCTACTAGCATGAACCTTGCTGTAACAGGCTGCCTTTTTGAAGCAACGAGGGCCTGACTGTTTCAAAAACAGGACTAACGCAGATTGTGCATATAGCTACTTCTGTTCTGTAGCCTATGTTTTGTGCGAGTGATGAGAATGTGGCGGGGGTTAGAGCAAGGTTCTCTGTGTTGGTGAATGCCAGTAGTAATTGTAACAGTAGTAGTAGTGACGTTAAAAAAGTGGTTGTGGAACGAAATTGCAACAAGGGTAGAGGAGGAGAGCTGACTGTCAGTATGAGCGTAGCTGTCAGTTGTCTTCTGAAATGTTCCGAGTCCTGGCGCGCGCAACTAAAGTTGGAAAGCCCACGCCATCAGAAAGAAAAAGAATAACAAAAAAACAACCAACGACGAAGCTATGGAAGTAACAAATGAAGCGAAGATTCCCGTGATATTATTTACTTTTAGTTAAACATAGGCTTCTTGTCATTTTGTTGCGCATGGTAGAGAAGAGCTCCTCCTCTCTCCTCTCCTTTTCCTCTCACCTCTGCTCCTTCCTTAGGGTGTGCGTATGTGAGCTTTCGTAGTGTTTGGCTGTGTTTGGTTACTGTAGCCTATGTTAAGGTCTGTTATGTGAGTGGTAGCAGAGGAATTTCAGAGTTTTCAGAGGAATTGAATAAAAACTAATGAAATTGATCAGGCCTAAGTAATGAAAGTAAAAAATAATGCAGAAGTTAAAAAATAATGAAAAAATAGCCTATAATATGCTTATTACATAGGCATAGTATGCAGGCCTAGTGTAGGCCTATCTGAGTTGTAGACATAGTTGAACAAAATGACTATAGTTTAAAAAAATAATTAGCCTAAAGCATAGTTTATTTTGGCGAGATAAAAAAAAAAATGGCTAGTTTAACTTCTGTTTGGCTGGTAAGAAAAAATGTCCACTAGCCAAATTGGCTGGTGGTGGAAAAAGTTAATTTAGAGCCCTGAATATAAGCCTATACAGTATATGCTATGGTATCCTCATAATAGCCTCACTGCTGTCACAGGGGTGACAGGGATCAAAGATAATATACAGCAGTGGTTCTTAACATGGGGTGCGGTCACCCCATGGGGGTACACCAGGGATTTCAGGGAGTGCACAGAATTTTGTTTGTGTTGAGGTTGTGACCAAAATTGTGCTAGCTAACATTATAATGAGGCCAAATTAAAACATGTTTTGGTCCCCATGTAAAGTCATTACGGTATTGATTAATGTGTCCAAGAATCATTGCAAGAATCATTGTAATTAATCACTCAAATCATAGAAGTTTGGGTTGGGGGTGCACAGGTACGGGGGTGCTTTAAGAAAAAAAAGGTTAAGAACCACTGATATACAGTACAGTATATACTGTATATTATGCTGGTTTGTATGAAATTCCGAATTGAAAGAATTTCAATTCAAAGTAATGCCATAATATGAACACTAGGTGGTGGTGTTCTATGTACTTTCAATGGGTGGTGTAGATTAAATGAAAAGAAATTCAAGGTAATGACACCACCTAGTGTTCGTATTATGGCATTACTTTGAATTGAAATTCATTCAATTCAGAATTTCGTACAAGCCTGATATTATGGTATCCTGATAATAGCCTCACTGCTGTCACAGGGGCCACAGGGATCGAGGACCGTCTCCAGGACCACGTGCCGGAGACCATCGAGGCCCTGAGGGCTGCTGGGATGCAGGTGTGGGTGCTGACAGGGGACAAGACGGAGACGGCCGTCAACATCGCCTACTCCTGCAGGCTGCTGGACCAGAGGGACCTGGTCTTCACCCTCAACACAGACAACAAGGTGTGTCCTTTTTTACGGGCGTCACAGACGTCAACAGAGCCAATTAAAGTGCATTCCATCTCCCTGGACCCCGTTTCTCGAAAGCATCGTTGCTAACCAGTTAGCCACCTTGTAGGTTCTCAATGGGAATTTGCATCGCAACCAAGTAAGTTGCTAACTTAGTTAGCAACGACGGCTTTCGAGAAACGTAGCCCTGGACAGACTGCTAGACCAGAGGGACCTGGTCTTCACCCTCAACACAGACAACAAGGTGTGTAATTTATTACGCGCGTCACAGACATGTCATGACCTGGGGTGCGTTTCTCGAAAGTGCAGTTGTTAGCCAGTTAGCAACTTGGGTAGTTACCAATGGGAAATTGCATGACAAACAGCAAAGTAGCTAGCCTAGTTAGCGACTATGGTTTCGAGAAATGCACCTGACCATAGGTGAATATTTGGCTTATTTAAAACGGATTTCCCATAGAGAGATGAATGGGAATTGGCGATTTTCTTCCGGTTACCGGTTCTAGTCCAACCCCCCACCGTTGCTTCACTTGAGATTAGAACGTACGCTATCCCCTGTATTCTGTATCATTGGACCTGGCCTGGCCTGGACCTCGGCTCATGTCTCTGCACGTCTCTGCTCTCTGTCCTCTCATTCCTTTCTTAAAAGCCCAACACATTGCACACAGTTGGTGTATGCTAGGGAGAATTACAAGTATCATCACCCCCCAAACCCCCCCCACACACACACACATACACACACACACACACACACACATACAGACACACGCACACACAGACACAGACACACACACACACACACACACACACACACACACACACACACACACACACACACACACACACACACACACATACAGACACACGCATGCACACACGTACACACGCACACACACACACACACACACACACACACACACACACACACACACACACACACACACACACACACACACACACACACACACACACAGGCTCACACTCTCAACTCCCACAACAAGGTGTTCTGTGTCCACTACACTACTCTACTCTTGTCTGCCCTGCCTTAGCCTCTTTCTCCTCTACACTTCCTTTCTTAAAAGCATTCCGCTACAGCACTTTTCTTTTTGTTTTATCCTCCATCGATTTTTTTGTTTCTTCCGCTCTTGGTTTCCTCTCTCCTCTCCTCTCTCCCCTCGGTTTAATGGAGAGAGACTTGAAATTGTGCTGATACTCGCATGCTGTAGCTTATGGTGCAGAGGAGTAGTGAGGCTGTTCACAACAGAGCCAATTAAAGGGAGGGCAATCGCTATTCCGACATAGCGCTATTCCGACATAGCGCTATTCCGACATGCCGCTATTCCGACACTTTTTAGGGGTTAGGGTTAGGGTTAGGGTTAGGGTTACGGTTAGGGATGTCGGAATAGCGGCATGTAGGAATAGCGGAATGTAGGAATAGCGGCGGACGGTGGAAAACGTGTCGGTATTCCGACAATAGACATTAACGTCGAAATAGCGACATGTCGGAATAGCGCCACGTAACCCATTCAAGTGCATTCCATCACCCTGAACCCAGTTTCTTGACAGCATCATTGCTAACCAGTTAGCAACCTTGTAGGTTCTCAATGGGATATTGCATCGCAAACAAGTAAGTTGCTAACATAGTTAGCAACGACGGCTTTCGAGAAACGTAGCCCTGGACCGGTATTCGGTTTCCGTTAGCTTGCTAGCTCACATAGCTAGTCGTGAATGATAGACCTGATTGATAAGGCATCCTATTGTCAGACGTTGCTTTTTATAGCCTATGATCAGTTTACCCGATAGCGCCCCCTTAAGAGACCGAACTTGTGTGGGCGGAGTTTGAATGATCTAAGACTACAAAGAAACTCTTTGGTCAAAGTGTGTGCCACTAGACCAGTGTTTGTCAACCTTTTTTTAGGTGAGGCACCCTTTCAATTCATGAAAAAATTCAAGGCACCCCAAACCAAGAAGCCGTAACATGGCATCGCATCCGATACCACACAAGCTTAAAAAAGTAACACATTTGGAGACGTCACACGACCTACGTTCGAAGTTACAGCTGACTGGGGCGACCTATATTTACTTAATTTTGCGTAAATGGCAGATGAAAGATTCCACTGACTAGCATTAACTTATCAATTTAGACAAATATGTATTATATTACATAATTTATGTATCAACCACGTTTCCGCGGCACCCCTGAGGGGGGCCCGCGGCAGCACCGGGTGCCCCGGCACCCCTGTTGAGAAACACTGCACTAGATCACTGCTACAGATACTGATTGTTGTCAGCAGATATTGATGATTTTGTCAAACCAACCGGCTGCACAGCAAGAAAAAGCAAAGCTTAAAAGTTTTGCTCTGCATGGGACGGTGCTGGTTGATTCATGGGTGGGAGGGGTGTGTGTGTGTAGGGGTGCGCGGTATGGACGGTATACTATCGTAAAAGGTATTTTTTCCACCAAGGTATGGATTTTGGCCATACCGTTCTACCGTGATAGCGCATTGCGTCCTGCAGATGGCAGTAATAGACAACGTTTTGAACATCCACCCGACAGTCTGTCGTAGTTGTAGCAAAGAAAATGTGGTTATACCAGAGAGGGTTTATAGATAGGTAGACAGGCAGCACAATCTCATTTAAATGAGCTTTAAGTGTAAAATGTATAGTTAGTGTAGTGAACTATTGTACAGTTTAAACTGTATGTGATTTCAATTCTGGTCTCCACAATTTAAAACAGTGGTGTATGATAAGCAAGTTAGCAAGCTAACAGCCCAAGTCATTCATGTCAATGCTGCTGTCTGACAACAGAAATGTGCTAAATCTATGTGCTGCTAACACTGGTTGCTTTACATTTTCGCCAGCCTTACTAACTGTATGTTACTTTGTCCAGTTGAGATAATATCATTCATGATATCTGGCTGGGTGTTAGTAACTTAAATGACTGTTCACTGTTTAAAATGTGATTTAGCGATTTCGCTAACGTTAGAACGCTAACCGCTGCTGCAGTGATAGCTGCCATTTAAATGCATTAGTTCTACAACGCATTGCTTGCTGCCTCATGTGAAAGTTTCTTTTTTTGAAACTTTAACAATTAACCATTAGGCTTGGCATAATCACAGATGCAAGCACACATTTCCAAATTACCCTCAGCAACTCCAGAAATAGAAAAAAAGGTCCAGTGAACGATTTATTGGATAAAATCCATGTTCAGTTTCACACCCCTCCATTCCCTTCCTTAGTTTAACCCCTTCTAGACTTGGTGAAATTGACAAGTGTTGTTGTAGCCTATTGCATTGCATTGCATTGCAAAATGCATTTTTACATAGTTTTTGTTTGTTTTCAAAAGATTTGAATGGCAAGAATTCACACACATTCCAAAAATGCAAATGTTAAAAAAATGCACAAATGCAAAAGTTAAAAAAAGGTGTTTTGGACATTTCGCAACGGAATGCTTCAATTTGACACAAATGTAATATACCGTGATATATACCGTGGCTAAAATCATACTGAGGTATACATTTTTGGCCATATCGCCCACCCCTATGTGTGTGTGTGCGTGCGTGCGTGCGTGTGTGTGTGGCTGGTCGCCTGCATGTGTGTGTGTGTTTGCGTGTGTGTGTGTGTGTGTGTGTGCGCGCCTACATGTTTGCGTGTGTTTGCGTCTATGTGTGTTGTGTTTGTGTCTACGTGTGTGTGTGTGTGTGTGTGTGTGTGTGTGTGTGTGTGTGTGTGTGTGTGTGTGTGTGTGTGTGTGTGTGTGTGTGTGTGTGTGTTTGCATGTGCGTAGTGAGAGGGGTGGGTTTGGGGGGGGCGTCATGAGATGATTGGCTGACAGAGACATAGAATCACACAGTGGAGCCTAAAAATACATATCTCATTAAGTGGCATTCATATTCCCTGCTTCCGTTCCGTTACGGCCTCTCTCTCTCTCTCTCTCTCTCTATCTCTATCTCTCTCATTCTCCCCCCGTTTTGGCAAATCTAACATGTCACCGTCAAAGCCGGTTTTAATGGAAAGACTAAAACAGAGAACATAATTGGCTGGCAATGAGCTTCTCAATTTGGTGAACCATAATCCCATTTTGCACAGATGTTGGAGGAGCGCAGGACTGCTCTCATTTCCAACCACACTCTTCTCCTTCTTCTTCATTTTTTTCCTTTCTACCTCTTTCTCTTTTTCTTTCTCGTCTTCTTCATCTTCTCCTTTGTTCTCCTTCCTCTTCTTCTTCATCATCATCTTCCTCTTGCCCTTCATCTCCCCCTTCTTCTTCTATTTCTCCTTTGTGATCTTCTCCTTCATTCGTTTTCATCACGTCTTAATGTCTTCATCGGTCTCCCAGACACAGTGCAAAGGAATACTTGCGGGTTTACTTCAGATGTGAGAGGAGGTGGGTGGGGGTGTAAATGATCATTGATTTGAGTCGATGCATCGCTCCTACGGTCCACGCTTCAATTAATTGATTTCTAAACAAGGGAATCGATTAATCGCTATTAATCAATTTTTGGAATTGTTGCACTCATTTTGTGAGGCATTTTATGTCGCTCATGCAGTAAGATGATGCATGCAAATATTTAAGCTTTTGTTGATTTATTTAAGATTTCAAAGAAAATGAAAAGAATGCCGCACACTCTGCTCCATGTTTTATTGGTGAAGTGACGTTTCGGCCGTCTGGCCTTCTTCAAACTTACAAAACAACCACATACACAGTGTATCTGGTTGTTTTGTATGTTTTGTAAGTTTGAAGAAGGCCAGACGGCCGAAACTTCACTTCACATAAAATATGGAGCAGAGTGTGCGGCATTCTTTTCATTTTCTTTAACATTTGTATGCCCAGGAAGCCAGTACCTCAAGAAAAACTTTATTGATGTGCGATACCTCTTTTTTTCTAAAGTTATTTAAGATTTCACACATAAGCAAAGCCTGTAAAGGTGAAAAAAAATGAATTGAAATGAATCGAATCATGGAACATTCTTAAGTATTGAAAATAATGGAATCATTGGCCTAAAAAAATCGATATCAAATTGAATCGCCATGAAGGGTGTGATTTACACCACTAGTTGGGGATGGTGGTCTAATTTAATCAGTTGTCTCGTTATTACGTAATTAAAAGCCTTCCACATTAAAGAGTACACTCGTCTCAGTATGGAGAAGCCAGAGCATTGCACACACATTCCTATTCTAAGTTCAGTCTACACACACATACATATACACATACACATGCACACGCACACACACACACGCGCACGCACGCACGCACGCACGCACGCACGCACGCACGCATGCACACACACACACACACACACACACACACACACACACATTCAGGCTCAAGGACTTGTTGTAGTTGGTGTTTGCTATGAGAGTTTGGAGTCACACACACACACACACACACACACACACACACACACACACACACACACACACACACACACACACACACACACACACACACACACACACACACACACACACACACACACACACACACACACTGCTGGAGGAGTATTACTAACAGGATCTGCAGGGACGAGAAGGAGGATTCCCCAATCGCTTGTGAATGATGGTGTGGCCAAAATGTCTGCAGGCCAATAGAAGTAAAGTGAGTAAAGAGGCAACAGGGACTGGAGGGTTTTCTTGTCTTTATTTATATTTGCCACAATACCTATTTTACCTAATGCACAAATGCGGGACTCAGCTTATAAGCTTGTATTTAGCTTCTTATGGTACCCTTTCTCTCCACACTAATACAGTGAGGAGAATAAGTATTTGATCCCTTGCTGATTTTGTTGGTTTGCCCACTAAGAGACAGAATATCAAAAAGAAAATCCAGAAAATAAATTTGAAGAATATATTTTATTTGATATGTATTCCATTGTTTTGGAAGTTTGGGAAGGGAAGTAACTGAAAGTCTAAATGATGGTGTGAAGAGAAATAATTCATTCATTCATTCATTCATTCATTCATTCATTCATTCATTCATTCATTCAGGATATATGAGCTTTTGCAACATTTAGGGCTCCTTCCACATTAATTCATTTCACCATTTCGTCGTGTCAGCGTCTTGCAAACTATTTACTTTTACACACAAATTTTATAAACACCACCTACTCTGTTTCCGAAGAAAAGCAAATCGACAGATTCGCTAGTCTGTGTGCTAGCTGAAGTGAAGTACGTCTGTTTGTTTATCCTCCCAGTAGTAAAGTCACATGACAAACGATCCCAGCCCAGCGAATCAGGGAGGTGAACGTCATAGTGATGTTGTCCAGAATGTAATATTGAAATACCCTACAACCAAGGCTCTAAATGAACACCCACCATCGGGCCAAATGCTGGTGAAAATTGCGTTTGTCTTAAAAAAGAGAACTTACCAGCCACTTTGACTGATAGTAAGTATATGTTTGGCTAGTAAGATTAACACGTACTTGACAAATTGGCTGGCGATGAAAAAAGTGAATTTATAGCCCTGTCTACAACTTTTGCTGCCAGGATGTGTGCAGATCCAAGTTGGAGTCTACCCTTCACTTCACTATAACGTTAACCAAAATGTTACATTTCCATACCTACAACTGATGCTGTTTGCTATTCATGATGTATGCAGATTAGGGCTGTAACGATACACTCAACTCACGATTCGGTTCGTTTCGCGATTTTTGACCTACGGTTCGATACACCCCACGATTTCTGAAATGTATCTCTATTGAAGTTTGGAAACACTATCATATCAAATCATAAGGTTGTTTTCTGGACTAATGGGTAACAAAACTTTGAAAGGGTGTATCACGATACTGCCTCCTTGTATCACGATACAGTATCGTGACTCTGTGTATCACGATTTCTCAGTTCGATACAATATTGTTACAGCCCTAATGCAGATCCAAGTTGGAATCCACCCTTGCATTTGATAACACAATAATAGTAATACATTAATTAATCATTAATAAAAATACAACTGTTGCTGTTTGTCATCCAGGATGTGTGCAGATCCAAGTTGGAGTCCACCCTTCAGGAGGTGACCAGACGGCCCTCAGACGCGGCCTTCAGGGGCTTCGGCGGCAGATTCGGCGACTCGTCGTCAACGATGGGAGGCTCTCTGGGAGAGGAGCACACCATCGGTCTGGTGATCGACGGAGGGACCCTGGCCCTGGCGCTGGAGGACGAGGACCTGAGGTCAAAGTTCGTGGAGCTGTGTCGGCTCTGCCGCTCGGTGCTGTGTTGCCGTGTGACGCCGCTGCAGAAGAGCAGCGTGGTCCGGCTGGTGCGGGAGAAGCTGCACGTCATGACCCTCGCTATCGGTAATTAGCATTGTTATGTTGCTTAGCTAGTTTTAATTTTGTCTCTGAAGATTCTAATTCAGCCATGATTTTTAGTCAAAAAACGTTGTAAGAAAATTAGGAAATTAGAGCAGCAAAACTGTTACACATTTTATTGAAAAGGTGAGCTAGCCTGATTATCATCGACTTTAAAATCTCTTTGAGACTTGGTCTGACCAAGAGCATAACAATTAACGTTTCTTAAACGGCATAGTTGACCAGCCTCCCTAGGTTTGCTACTGGTTGACTGGTGTCCGACAAAGTAGGTGGAGCTCCAGATTTTTCCGGAGATCAGAAACGATATTTACATTGCTCTTGACCTGACTAGAAGCAACGCTGAAGGTGTTGCGTCACTAGGAGGGTGCGGTCTGGCTACACACAGCAGCAGCTCACAACAACATTTTTGACGAGCCTTAGCAGTACTGTAATATTGGCATAGTAACTAAACTCTGGCCAGGCTGGTGTGGGAGAAGCTAAGAGGCATGACCCTTGTAATCGTTAATTATTAAGCTTAGTTACTAGCATTCACTTTTTAAAGATTCTCATTCTCTGTTTTGTAGTCAAACATTTTTTTAGCTGTGAAAAATGTATCAGCTCTTATCCAAATGGTGACAGCCACCATTTTCTCATGATTCATTTTTTTGACTAACAGTAGGCATTAGCATTAACATCGGCATGGTAACTAAACTGTGGCCAGGCTGATGCGGAAGATGCTGAGGGTCATGACCCTAGCTTTCGGTAATTAGGCTCCCGTATTAACTATCATTGTGTCTGTAAAGATTGTATTGTCATTCATTCCATTCCTTAGTTAAAAAAACATACGGGATCTGACTTCTTTTTAGAGCTTAAGAGAGCTTTCTCCTTTTATCTAAAAGGTGAAGAAGACAAGAAGAATCAAGAAAGCTTACAACTATACTAGAGATTCTAGGAGTATTATCTTACCCAATCTCTGACTATACTTTGTTGGCTGGTGTTAGCATTAGCATGGGCAACTTCGAAACAAGAGCAGAGTGTGGAGCTGTGATACTGTGTCCTAACTAGAGCATCCACCCTGTACTGGGTTATTTCAGTCTTTGCTGGCTCATTTGAAGATAACCTCTCCAGCTCTGACAAGCTGTTGGTGTGTGTTTGTGTTGTAATTTTGAAAAAAAAAAAGAAGACGAAGAAGAAAAGAGAAATGGTTACCATGGCAACGATTTCTTTAAAACCTTTTTTTTAACTTTTGCTCTCTCTCTCTCTCTCTCTCTCTCTCTCTCTCTCTCTCTCTCTCTCTCTCTCTCTCTCTCTCTCTCTCTCTTTTTATATTCTGTTTTATCCAAAGGTGACGGAGCGAATGATGTGAACATGATCCGGGCGGCTGACGTTGGTATCGGGATATCTGGTCAAGAGGGGATGCAGGTTGGTGCGCTGTGCTCTGCTCTGCTCACCTTCCTGCGGGGCTTTTCTGGCACTTACACCACACATCACATCCCCCCTTGTGTATACAAATACATGCACACATTGAAACATGCACTGACACACTCACATGCACGCACACGCGCATGCGCATGCGCACGCACACAGACAAACACAAATATGCACTGCCTTACATACATACATACACTACCACAGACACAGGCATGCACATACAAACATACAAACACACGCACGCACGCACGCACACACGCACACACAAACACACACACACACACACACACACACACACACACACACACACACACACACACACACACACACACACACACACACACACACACACACACACACACACACACATACAAATATACACATCTTTGCACATAAACTTTCGCTACCACAGACGCACGCAGACACTCTCTCACACACACACACACACACACACACACACACACACACACACACACACACACACACACACACACACACACACACACACACACACACACACACACACACACACACACACGCACAAACAAACATGAACACACACGTGCATTCATCACTTATCTCAGAAGGCAAATCCTAATACGGTATATGCTTCTATTTTCTCCACTTGATAGCATCACCTGACTCACCCAATAAGGGTTTTCATGCACTAATTGTGCGTGCTCATGACTCACCAGCATTTCAGTGTTGTCGCCTTTTAAATTAGAAATGATCAGAGAAAAAAAAATCCTACCGCAATGTCACGATGTGAAAATAAATCTGAGCAAAAATAAGGAAGAATTTAAAAATATATAATAAAAACCAACCTCCTTGTGTGTGTGTTTCTCTTCTCTCGTTCACAGGCTGTCATGGCCAGTGACTTTGCGATTTCTCGCTTCAAGCACCTGAGGAAGCTGCTGCTGGTTCACGGCCACTGGTGTTACTCCCGACTGTCAAACATGGTCATCTACTTCTTCTACAAGAACTTGGTAACTGCCATCACAAACTTAATATTTTATACATAATATAAATATGATACATGTAATAAATGAATAGGCTTATGTACTGTTTGCTGCTATGCTACTAGTGTTACTCTCGACTGTCAAACATGGTCATCTAAGTTACTTCTTCTACAAGAGCTTGGTAACTGCCACCAAAAATGTAATTTTTTATACATAATAAATGTAGTATACTATGTAATAAATGAATAGGCCAATGCACTATATGCTGTCATACTACTGGAGTTACCCTTGACTGCCAAACATGGTCATCTACTTCTTCTACAAGAACTTGGTAACTGCCACCACAAACTCAATATTTTATACATAATATAAATATAATACATAGGGGGGTGCTGGGGCGCAGCGCGCTAAGCCCCCCACATTTGGGCTTGCATGCCCACGGGGACCCCGGTTCGAGTCATTTCCCGATCCCACCCCGCTTCTCTGTCCTACTCGCTTCCTATCACCATCTCAGCCTGTCCTATCAAATAAAGGCATAAAAGCCCTTAAAAAATAAATAAAATACATTTAAAAAAAAATATATATATATATATATATATAATACATGTAATAAATGAATAGGCCAATGTATTGTATGCTGCTATGCTACTGGTGTTACTCTCGAATGCCAAACATGATAATCTACATCATCTACAAGAACTTGGTAACTGCCACCATAAACTGAATATTTTACACATACCGTAATATGAATATAATATGTCCTTAGCTGAGTGCTTTTATATTTCTATGTCACTACATGTCTTTTTTCCTGTAATACCCTTGCAGGCCAAACCTTGGCACTTGAACTCAAATCAAGTCAAGTCAAGTCAAGTAGGTTTTATTGTCAATTTCTTTACATGCACTGGTCATACAAAGAATTTGAAATTACATTTCATGCTTTCCCATACAGACATAGACTAATCTAGGTAAGGACATAGACAGTATAGACATAGACAGTACTTATACATGGACTTAAGACAGTATGGACATAGACAGTGCTCATACAGACATTTAAAGTGCAAGACTGGACAACAGAAGACTTGTAGAGGCAAGGCAAGGCAAGGCAAGTTTATTTATATAGCGCATTTCATACACAGGTGCAACTCAATGTGCTTCACAAAGTTAACAAATGTAAATGAAAGGAAAACAGGGAAATGAATTAGAGTCAAAAAAACATTTAAAAAATTAAGATAAAACATAAGGTAAAAATAATAATAAAATAAAACATAAATAAACATAAAACCTTGAAAAACAATTCTTATTTTACTAATTTACTTCTCTTATTTTACCGTCTTTTCATTCAATAATTTAAGAAAGCATCTGAGAACAGCTTTGTCTTGAGTCTAGATTTAAAGCTATCAATAGTGGGTGCATTTTTTACGTCATCTGGAAGCTGGTTCCAAAGCTTTGAAGCATAGAAGCTAAAGGCTGCCTCTCCACATTTTGTTTTGACTTTTGGAATCACCAGCAAATTCTTCTCCGTTGACCTTAGTGACCTGGCCGGTGCATACAGCTGAAACATATCCAGTAGATATGTGGGTCCCATTCCATTTAATGATTTAAATACAAGTAGCATTGCCTTAAAATCAATTCTGTAGCTTACTGGGAGCCAATGCAGCGATCTTAAAATTGGAGTAATGTGGTCAAACTTCCTTGTCTTTGTAAGAACCCTTGCAGCTGCATTTTGTACCAGTTGAAGCTGTTTAATGGTCTTATTTGGAAGGCCAGTAAACAGACTGTTACAGTAATCGACTTTACTAGAAATGAAGGCATGTATTAGCTTCTCCAGATCATGTTTAGACATCAGGCCCCTAAATTTAGAGACGTTTTTTATGTGATAGAATGCAGACTTAGTAATAGCTTTCATGTGACTGTTGAAATTTAGGTCACTGTCAATGAGGACCCCAAAGATTTTTAACTGTTTCCCTTGGTTTCAGTCCCTTCGTTTCAAGGATAGTAGCAATCTTTTGTCTCTCCTCTCTTTTCCCAAATATAATTACTTCAGTTTTTTCTGTGTTCAGCTGGAGGAAATTGTGAGACATCCATTTGTTAATTTGGTCCATGCAATGATAGAGTGATTCAAGGGGGGTGTAGTCATTGGGGGACATAGATAAGTAGAGCTGGGTATCATCCGCATAGCTATGGTAATTTATGGAGTTATTCTCGATAATGTGTCCCAGTGGCAACATATACAGATTGAACAGTAGTGGTCCCAGAATGGAGCCCTGGGGGACCCCACAATCCAGAGACATTGGTGATGAAGTATGTCTTCCAATGGCGACAAAAAAACTTCTTTGTTGTAAGTACGATTTTAACCAGTCGATCACTATGCCCGTAAAGCCAACCCAGTGTTCCAGTCTATGTAGTAGTATAGAATGATTAACTGTGTCGAAAGCAGCACTCAAATCAAGAAGTACCAAGACGGATGATTTGCCAGCATCAGAATTCAATCTTATGTCATTCATAACTTTGATAAGAGCTGGTAGGCACGGAAACCAGATTGAAACTTATCAAAATAGCTATTAGACATTAAAAAGGCAGTTAATTGGTTAAAAACAATTTCCCTATTATTTTACCCATGAATGGTAGATTGGATATGGGCCTATAGTTGTTTAGTACCAGTGCATCCAGGTTGTTCTTTTTCAGTAAGGGTTTCACAACTGCTTCTTTCAGACAGCCTGGGAATATGCCTGTTTGTAGTGAGGTGTTGATGATCTGAAGTACATCTGGTGATATTAGGTGTAAGATGGATTTGAAGAAGGCTGTTGGTAGAATATCTAAGTCAGATGTAGAGGAGCTAAGACTTTGTACCGTTCTATTAAGAATGTCCACATCAACTAAATTAAAATTTCTCATGAGGTTAGGATTAACTTCACCGTAACAAGTTGGTCCGAATCTTGGGTCGGTTGCACATGTGAGAGTATGTTTGTAACGTATTTTTTCAATCTTACCTTTGAAAAAGGATGCAAACTCATTGCATTTGCTAACTGAGAGGAAACTCAGAGGGCATTTTGATTTGGGGGCCTTGCTAGCTTTTCCACAGTGCCAAACAGGACGCGTGCATTATTAATATTTCTGTTAATTATGTCAGAGAAAAAAGATTGTCTAGCTTTAGAAATTTCTTGGTTGTATTTCGAGAGTGTGTGTTTATAGATTTGGTAGTTGNACTTCAAGTTTGGATTTACGCCACTGTCTTTCAGCCCTCCTGCATTCCTTGCTTTAGCAATAAAACTGTGGGATTCATTCTCCAAGGGGCTTTTTTTATGTCCCCACTGTTTTGATTTTTTCGGGGGAATAACATCCATAATATGGGTCATCCTTGCATTAAAATTAACCATGAGATCATCTGCATTCTCTGAAGTTTGACTTTGGATCTCTGAAAGTGCTTGCTGAAAGAGTGAGGCTGTCTCACAGTTGATTATACGTTTTTTGACTGTAACAGATTCCCTTTGAACATGAGGGTACATAGAAACATCAGAAAAAATGCAGTAATGGTCAGAAAAGCCATAGTCTTTTGACACTAGCACAAGCAATGAGGCCTTTTGTTATTATTAGGTCTAGAGTGTGACCTTGGTTGTGTGTTGGTCCTGTTACATGCTGTGTAAGGCTAAAAATGTCAATAAGACTTAAAAATTCCTTAGCATAGACATTCTCTAAGTCGTTTACGTGAAAATTGAAGTCGTGAAAATTGAAGTCGCCTGTTATAAAAAGGCTATCATAGTCCACACAAACATTCGACAACAGCTCACCAAATTCCTCTAAGAAGAGTGGTGCAGAAAGTCTTGGAGGTCTGTAGATAGTTAATAACAGTATGTCGGAAGAACATTTTAGAACTGCAGCTAAGTATTCAAAAGATGAAAATTCACCTAGTGCTGTCTTTTGACATTGAAACAGTGCCTTGAAAATAATTGCTATCCCCCCTCCCTGTTTATTCTGCCTTTCTGTACTAATGAAATGAAAGTGAGGCGGGGTTGCTTCTATAAGTGTGATAGAACTAGTGGATTTTTTCAGCCATGTTTCAGTTAAAAATTAAAAAAATCAAGGTTGTGGGTACAGATAAACTCATTGACAATAAAAGGCTTGTTCCTTAGAGACCTGGCATTCTGTAAAGCTAATTTAACATTGAGCATTGGAGGCATTTCCACTGTGGTATTTTGAGTGAGTTTTTTTGGGACAGCACTGAGATATTCCATGTTTGCCTTCTTGGGGTAATGTATAGGCCTACGTGTCCTCATGAGGCTTTGCTTGGGTGTTAGAACTGGAATAAGATTGTCCACGGGTCCCCTTATCTGCTTATTTTCAAAACCGCTGTTACTATGTGGGTAGGGACCCAGTTGATATCAGACTGTGCTTTCAACAAGGTCATCATCACTGATACTATTGTACTCCAGAGCACAGACAGGTGGTGGTGGGGCTCTGCCTTTTTTGGGTGCAGTCGTGGATGGAAGTATTCTTTCAGATTTTGGGGTATAATGAGGTTGACCTTGAGAAATATCCGCATAGGAGGCTTGGTAGGAATGTCTGGGGGTAGAAAAGGTAGATCTAAAAAGGGAGTAGTCTCACCATAGTTGCTGGGAAATCTCAGTCTGGGAGATGGAGATGATGTTTCGTCGTTCCGGAAGGTTGTGATTCCATTGGTGATTGCATTTTGCCGCCGTTGCCAGGGCTTGATGCTGGTGGCTGCGTTTCGCCACATCTGGGGGGTGAGTTTGGTTTTGAGGAAACCACATTTCCTATTTCCTGTGTTGACAGTCGCTTTTTGGCAGACCTGGGAGGTGGAATTGGTGATGCCGATGGCACTTTGCCAGTCCGACAAGGAGGTGAACACTGATCTCCGCGAGCGGTTTGCTGCCAGTTTCTGTGACAGGTCTTCCAGCTGTTTCCGAAAGCTGGTTCAGTTTTGTGGCGAGTTCTGTGTGTTGGTGGGTCAGTCATGTCGTTTCTTTCCACATGAGCAGCTACGTCATCTGTGTGTGTGCTTTCGCCAGTCTGTGGCTCAGTTTGCACACTGGCAGGGACAGAGGGCTTGTTGAAATGCCCATGTGTCTGAGTGGATACAGATACAGGTCGCTTATTCAGCGCCCAAGTCTCAATGCTGTAAACAAACTGGTCTGTCAACACTTTGGCGCCGGTCCAACTCAGTTCTGCACTGTTTTTTTTTAATAGTACAGAGCGTCTCCAGAAACGGTCGAAATTGTCAACAAAGCTGATACCGTTGGATCTTGCATGTCCTTGACAGCCATGTGTTTTAAAGAAATTTAATCTGGAGAACGCAAAATCGCGATAGCAGGGTGCTGGTATTGGCCCGCTGATAAAGGATGGAATTTTCAGATCTTTTAGAGTTGAAAATAAGTCATTAAAATCCTTTCGGACAATTATTTGCTCTTTGAACAGATCCGCTGCCCCACAGTGAACAACAAGGCGATCAATAGATCTGTGATCAGACACCAATTGTGGGATACTATCCTTGGTCTCACGTACGGATGCATGGGGCAGACAGGACACTTAAAAGTTCCATTTCCGATATTTTTCACACTCAGATCAACCAACAACAAGTGTTGTAGGAGAGGCAGGCAGCTGCCGTCTAACTTTGTTCTTGTTATTCCAATGCGGTGTACCGTTCAGTTTTTATTCTGGAGCAACTGGTTCCACTTGTTCAAGGCACTCAAATCGATTTTTGAAGTTTTATGGGCTGCCCTGAAAAAGTTGGTCTGGCAGCAGCAGACCGCACTGGTGTTGAAGTTAGTATTTTATCTCTGTTTTTGGGTCGAGCCCCTTTGCTTTCCCAATAGTGAGTAGGCCTACTCACATTTTGCTTTGCGAAGCTTTTGCCAGGTGTTTCGTCCAGCGTCACAAATGTCACATCAGCCGGTCGTTGGTCTGCTTTTGCATTTGCGGCACCTGTTTCAGGACTTCCTTCAGTCTTTGATAGGCGATCACCCAGTAAGGATTCCAGGGCAGAAATCCGTTGTTCCAGCAGTATCCATTTTTTGGACTGTCGTTGTCGCATTTTGTTATTGTTTCAGCTCAGCAATTGTTTTGACTTCTAGGTTCTCTTGTGAAAAACACTAATGTATGTATGAATAAAATCCTCTGTTGTTCTTCTCTAAACTTGTTAAAAACTGTGTATAACTGATGGCAAATAAAATCCAAGATATAGTGTGAAAAGAAAGTAAAGAAATTGAAGTTAGGCAGGAGCAAAGCAGAAAAGCGACCTACTCGCTTGAGTAGGAGGAGGACATACATTAAGAGGTATTGTTGTGCTTTTGTGCTTTTCCTAAAAAAGTCCTTTATAGCGTTCTGACATGGTAATAGTAGCATTTTGAAGAAAAATAAATATTAAAAAGGTCTGTCAAGTACACCAGCAGCAGTGTGTGTGTGTGTGTATGTGTGTGTATGTGTTTAGTGCAGGTAGAAGGTGCGGTGTGCGTCTGTGTGTGTGTTCGTGTGTCTGTGTGTGTGTGTGTGTGTGTGTCAGTGTGTGCCAGTGTGTGTATGTTTGGGTTTAGTGCAGAAAGTGCAGTGTGCTTGTGTGTGTGTGTGTGTGTGTGTGTGTGTGTGTGTGTGTGCATGTTTTGAGTTAGTGCAGGTTGGAAGTTCAGTCACAAATATAGTAGTGCAGGTGGAATGTTTCAGTCGCAGATATGGTGGTGGGGGATGAGGGGGGGGGGGGGGGGGGTTGTCAGTGGCCTTGCTGGCTAGAGGCTGACAGTGGAGGGAGAGTGGGTTGAGTGTTCAGCATCTTGATCGCTTGGTGCATTGTGCTGCTCGCCAGCCTTGTGGTACGGGAACGGAGGCGCCTGTACCTCTTTCCAGAGGGCAGGAGGCTGAACAGTTTGTGTGCAGGGTCGCTTGTGTCTTTGATGATCATCAGTGCTTTCCGGGTGAGGCGTGTGGTGTAAATGTCCTGCAGGGAGGGGAGTGGTACTCCCCTCTGGTCTCAAAGGACTATTATGGACTCAACGGACTACTATATGCCGTTAAATTTCACATGTACCAGAGCTTGTTATGAATGTACCGTGAAACCATCTACTACCCCTGCCCAACCCCCCCCAAGAAAACAATAAAAAAGTTACAAAAATACAATGGATACAAAAATATATATCCATTGCCACTGGTGTTACTTCCGATTGCCAAACAGGGTCATCTACTTCTTCTACAAGAACTTTGTAACTTCAAGCACAAACTTGATATTTTACACATACACTACCGGTAATATAAATATAGCATACTGTATGTAATAAATGGGCCTTTGTACATTGTTGATATAACCACAGCCACCCACATTTCTCCCTTCTCTCTACCAGGCATATTTGGCACTCCTGTTCTGGTATCAGTTCTTCTGTGGCTTCTCTCTCTCTCTCTCTCTCTCTCTCTCTCTCTCTCTCTCTCTCTCTCTCTCTCTCTCTCTCTCTCTCTCTCTCTCTCTCTCTCTCTCTGCAAGAAAAAACGTATAGCGAACTTTAGTTTTGTTAACTTAGTGGATCTTTAACCCTTAGGGGCGGGGGTAATGTCAAATTTATGTCCCACTCCTACCTCTGTTGCCCCCTTCCAGGCCTATGTGGGGCTCCTGTTCTGGTACCAGTTCTACTCTGGTTTCTTGGGAACGCACATTGCCCTACTAAGGCAAACTGCAGTAACTACCTGTACGCCAACATGAAACTGAAAAAAAATGCCTTCAAAGCCTTGGTGTTACTGTAGGCTGGATATTGTTGTCATTGCAAATTTGACATGCAAAGTAGAAATATCTCTAAAGACAGAGGCATATTTGGCCCATAAGGCTTTGTCACAAGATAAAGGAGGTGTAATGAAGACCATGTTCAGTCTAAAATCAATTTTGACAAAAATGTGAAGTTACTGCAGTTTGCCTTGGTAGGGCAGCAGCCATGACCGACAACTAGCTGACAATCTCTCTCTCTCTCTCTCTCTCTCTCTCTCTCTCTCTCTCTCTCTCACACTCTCTCTCTCTCTCTCTCTCTCTCTCTCTCTCTCTCTCTCTCTCTCTCTCTCTCTCTCTCTCTCTCCTCCAGGCCTACGTGGCGCTGCTCTTCTGGTACCAGTTCTTCTGTGGTTTCTCGGGCACGGCCATGATCGATTACTGGCTGATGATCTTCTTCAACCTGCTTTTCACCTCCCTCCCTCCCATCATGCACGGCGTCATGGACCAGGACGTATCCGCCGGCACGCTGCTCTCCACGCCCGAGCTCTACAAGATGGGACAGCACGCTGATGTACGTAGGTGGTTTAAACACACACACACACACTAGTCAAGTCAAGTCAAGTCAAGTTGGTTTTATTGTCAATTTCTTTACATGCACTGGTCATACAAAGAATTTGAAATTACCTTTCTTGCTTTCCCATGCAGACATAGACTAATCTAGGTAAGGACATAGACAGTATAGACATAGACAGTACTCATACATGGACATAAGACAGTATGGACATAGACAGTGCTCATACAGACATTTAAAGTGCAAGACTGGACAACAGAAGACTTGTAGAGAACATACATTAAGAGGAGGTATTTGTTGTGCTTTTTCTAAAAGTCCTTTATAGCGTTCTGACATAGTAATAGTAGCATTTTGAAGAAAAAATAAATATTAAAATAGGTCTATCAAGTACACCAACAGCAGAGTGTGTGTGTGTGTGTGTGTGTGTGTGTGTGTGTGTGTGTGTGTGTGTGTGTGTGTGTGTGTGTGTGTGTGTGTGTGTGTGTGTGTGTGTGTGTGTGTGTGTGTGTGTGTGTTTAGTGCAGGTAGAAAGTGCGGTGTGCGTCTGTGTGTGCGTCTGTGTGTGTGTGTGTGTGTGTGTGTGTGTGTGTGTGTGTGTGTGTGTGTGTGTGTGTGTGTGTGTGTGTGTGTGTGTGTGTGTGTGTGTGTGTGTGTGTGAGTTGTGTGTCAGTGTGTGTATGTTTGGGTTTAGTGCAGAAGGTGCAGTGTGTGTGTGTGTGTGTGTGTGTGTGTGTGTGTGTGTGTGTGTGTGTGTGTGTGTGTGTGTGTGTGTGTGTGTGTGTGTGTGTGTGTGTGTGTGTGTGTGTGTGTGTGTGTGTGTGTGTGTGTGTGCGCGCATGTTTTGAGTTAGTGCAGGTTGAAAGTTCAGTCACAAATATAGTAGTGCAGGTGGAATGTTCAGTCGCAGATATGGTGGTGGGGATGGGGGGGGTGTCAGTGGCTTGGCTGGCTAGAGGCTGACAGTGGAGGGAGAGTGGGTTGAGTGTTCAGTATCTTGATTGCTTGGTGCATGGAGCTGCTTGCAAGCCTGGTGGTACGGGAACGGAGGCTCCTGTGCCTCTTTCCAGAGGGCAGGAGGCTGAACAGTTTGTGTGCAGGGTGACTTGTGTCTTTGATGATCATCAGTGCTTTCCGGGTGAGGCGTGTGGTGTAAATGTCCTGCAGGGAGGGGAGTGGTACTCCACACACTACACACCAGGCTTGTACGAAATTCCGAATTGAATGAATTTCAATTCAAAGTAATGCCATAATACGAACACTAGGTGTCATTACCTTGAATTTCTTTGAAATTAATCTACACCACCCATTGAAAGTACATAGAACACCACCACCTAGTGTTCGTATTATGGCATTACTTTGAATTGAAATTCTTTCAATTCGGAATTTCGTACAAGCCTGCTGCACACGGATGCATGCACGCCGTACGCACACACACACACACACACACACACACATATGCCCGAGCTCTACAAGATGGGACAGCACGCTGATGTACGTAGGTGGTTTAAACATACACACACACACGCACATGCACGCACGCACGCACGCATGCATGCCGCACGCACGCACACCGTACGCACACACACACACACATATGCCCGAGCTCTACAAGATGGGACAGTTTGCAGTTGTATGTGGTTTTAACAAACACACGCACTCACGCTTGCACACACACACACACACACACACACACACACACACACACACACACACACACACACACACACACACACACACACACACACACACACACACACACACACACACACACACGCGCGCGCGCGCGCGCACACACATTAACTCTACAAGACACATTCTTTTCGATACTTGGATGAAAACCATACACGTGTGTAGGCCTAAGTGTCTATAATGAAATGCCAAAAATGGGCCCTACCAAGGCGCATATGGCAGGGCACATGTTTGCTATGCGGCCGACCCAGGTTCGATTCCCGGCCCAGGTCCTTTGCCAACCCTTCCCCGTTTCTCTCTCCCAACTCGCTTCCTGTCACCATCTGCACTATACTATCATGAATAAATCAAATATATATATATATTTAAAAAATGGCAACAATTGATTGAAAGGGGGGTCCCAGCAGAACGAGTTTGGGAACCACTGCAGTGAGCCGAGAAGATCTTTGTGGGCAGGCCCAACTAAAATCATATGCCGATAATGTCCAGAGGCCCTGCAAAATGCCACCTACGCCACCACCATGTAGGTGTCTCAGCGAAAATCAAAAAGCTATCACGCCAGGTGATCCAAACACATTTTTTTCCCTGTTGTCTGCATTACACTCTAATATGTTTCTTCCTGAGCTCCAGAGCTCCTCGCTTTCAGATGACAAGATAGTGGATGAGGGAGTTAAAAATAGCATTAGCAAAGAGATAAGACCGACAACAACAGGGAAATAAGCTTGCCAACAACAATAATCACAACGAGAGAGAGAGAGAGAGAGAGAGAAAGGGAAAGAGAGAGAGAGAAAGGGAGAGAGAGAGAGAGTGGAGAGAGTGCAATAATATTGCTATGGGAAATGATGACATGACCGGAGGGGTTCCTACACTCGTTTATTGTGTGTGTGTGTGTGTGTGTGTGTGTGTGTGTGTGTGTGTGTGTGTGTGTGTGTGTGTGTGTGTGTGTGTGTGTGTGTGTGTGTGTGTGTGTGTGTGTGTGTGTGTGTGTGTTTGTAGGGATACAGGCGTTCTGTGTTTTGGATTGCTATGCTAGATGCCTTCTACCAGAGCCTGGTGTGCTTCTTCGTTCCCTATTTGGTAAGTGTGAAATAATAATGAATAAATTATTTTTATTCTTCTCATTAAAGTTTTTCAGGATGTATTACTGATTTTCCTGCCTGATGTAGTGGTAATTCCAGAGACGTTCTAAATGCATAGAATAGAGAATCTTTGGTAATTCTCAGCTTCCCATTTTTACTTCAGTCACCCATAGCACTTTATAATATGGGATGCTTAAAAAGCATTAAAAAGACTTTGTCAATAATGAAGTAATGATGAACAAAACATTAATAAATGTTTGTAAATGAGTGGGAAATGACACATTTATATTTTAGATTTATCAAACATTTACAAATGGTTTGTAAATGAATAAAATACTCTGTTAAAAGGTTTGTGAAATGTTGAACATATTATTATTTGTAGATATTTTAAAAAGCATTAATAGAACTTAGTTAATAGTAATATATATTTTTTAATGTTTTGTTCATCAGTAGTTGATTTATTTACTGTCGTAACAATGATTTTTATGCATTCCTTATTATGAAGTGTTACTCAATCACTACAGTACGTCCCTACTGTATTTATCCCTCTATTACAGTTTTTCTCGATTGTTTCCACACAATTTCTGGTACTTCACACACAATTCTTGAAACATCTCACCCATTTCCCAACTCCCCTAACCAATGTCACTGAACTATAAGCACAATTCCTTCTTTACACTGACATTTCAGTTTTGAAACACACTCTTTTCAAAACACTACACACAATTCTCTGGATTATACACAATTTTCTTGAAGAAAATTCCTGGTTTTTGCATGGAACACACTGTCATTCAAAATACTAAAATCAACTGCCATACTATAGTTACTTCCTCATCACATGAGCAAACTATCTTCATACCGGTTTACAATCTGAAATCATCACTCCATAAGGACACACATTGCATGTGATATTGATGAAAACATGAGTGGCTGCAGTGAGAACACACACATTTGTTTAGTTTTTAACCTCTAAAATATGTAATTCAAGAGATCCCTTTCATGTGGTTACACAATATTTTACAGTGAGTTAGTGCATTTTTTTAAAGTCAGAAAAATATGTAAAATATATATTTTTGCCACACACCTGTGTACTCTGAGTCTAAAAACAATATTTCAGTATTTTACAACAGAAAGATACCCTATTCAGTTAGTGGAACACAGAAAAAAATAAGGTCTACTGTGTGTCAAGTTGAGTATAGAGTTTTACCTTGTGGATATTTGTGTTCAATGGTTCACATAAGAGTGTATCAAAATGACTGCTTGTGTGTGTCATTTGAGAACAAAATGACCTTTTTAGAAGAGAGTACATTTTTTTGAGACAAGACGTGCATTATTCAGAGGTAGTGAAGAGTTTGGCCCGTTGTGTGTGAGGTTTGGAGATTTGTGTGTGACGTTTTGAGAATTCGAGAACAGACTCCGAAAATTGTGTGTAAGCAATCGAGAAAAACTGTAACAGTTTTACCACTTGATTTGAGTTAGCATAGGGTGCACACGCATTCTGGAATTCTCTTCATGTGCGGTAGTGGTTAAATTGCCTTTTGCAATGAGGGGGAGAACTTATTTATCCTAAGAACTCACTGTCAGTGTTTCCACACCTGGTCCCTTTCAGCCGCCTAAGCGAACTCAGAGTAGTGACTCAGCATTTTTGCCGCATATGTGAATGTTCCAAAGCGTCCCCAGACCTCTCTGAAGTGAACTGTACTGAGACCTTGGTTGACGTGGTCTCTCAATTCGGTTTTGCTTCTGACAAGTTAACCTTGTGTCTACTAGGTGTAATCACTTAAGGAGGGCTCTAGAGGACCGGGTGTGATCAAAAAAGAAGAGTGACACACCATAAAAGCCTACCAGGACCAGAAAGATCAGCCAGTTCTTTTTGTAATACACTCACAATATGAACAAAAACAGAACTGAGTCCTTTTGCTGTCGGTTCACTTTTTGGTCCACTTAAAGAGGACTGAGTTTGGTTCACTTAAAGGGGACCAGGTGTGAAAACCCTATGTGTTACTGTAAATGAGTTCAGCCAATGCAAAACCATTATCCATGCAAATAGAGCTGTTTAAATTATATTATCAATGACAATTTCATTCACATCAGCAAAAGTTGGACTGATGTAAATATTACCACTTTTGGTAGATATTCATCCCATTTCTGCTGATCTCCAGCTGGCTGTGGTCAGGGCCACAGCTATGGTTTTGGACAATCCCCCCCCCCCCCCCCCCCCCCCCCCCAACCCAAGTAGATAACAGTAGTACTACTAATAATAATGTACTCACTAATAAATGTGTTTTTTTAAATGTAATTCAACATTTTGTTCATAACGTTTCTAAGGCATTCTCAATTTATGAGGCCCCAATTTTGGGGCCAAAGGAGTTGGTGCCCCAAGCACTGGTTGGTGCCCTAAGCACTTTGCACACTCTGTTTATGTCTCGCTGGCTGTGGTATTGCCAAGGTGAGGATGAGAGGTTTGGTCTGGAGTGGAGCTCCATAGGTCTCCATGCCAATTTAATCTGTGTCCATCATTGTGTTTTTCATCGTGTTTTTGTTGTTTCCTTTGCGTCTCCAAAGACTTACCAGGGCTCCGACGTGGACATTTTTCAATTTGGAAATCCAATGAACACTGTGTCCCTCTTCACCATCATCCTCCATCTTGCCATTGAAATAAATGCATGGGTGAGTAGTAGCAGTACTAGTGATTCCAATGATCAAACAGTGTTTTCTGTTGCGCTCGGTCTGTCCAAACATCTTATTTTGCAAACAGCCGCTTTAAATAAATAGCCTTACATAAACAACACACTGACACACACAATATGATGCAACCCAGTGTTAGAAAGATGAATTTCCTCAAAGACCTTTAAGTTTAAACTCTTCAACTCCACCCACATAAAAATGAGATGATGACACAACAGTCCACTATCCAAAGCATCCTCTCCCTTTTACTCTTCCTCCTCCTTTCTTCTTTGTACTTTCACTTATTAACCCGTTTCATCCTAAGCCCTTTTTGGGAAAGGATGCCCTCTGCCTATTAAATCCTAAAGATCTCAGCCTCCAAAGCACATGCAAAACGAGTGTCATACCTTTTCAATGCAACTCATTTCATGTTTGCATGTGCTATGGAAGTCTAACTTACCCACATTTTTAAGAAAACAGCTAAAATCTTAAGAACTTGAATGCAGCGTATATGTCGCTGCAGGACACAATGGGTTATCAAACAAGTGTGCGTTAGTTGCTTTAGTTTTTTTTTTTTAGTTTTTTTACAATTTGTGTGATTTTTGCAACTTGAATTTCACTGGATAGGCAATTTGGTCAGACAGAGGCGGTAGCGGATTGTTAGTAGCATCTTCCTGTCTAGGTATATTTTCCTTTTTTAACATACATTTTTGGACTTTTATGCCTTCATTTGATAGTAAAAGTGAAGAAGATACAACAGGTAATGAGTGGGAGGGAGAGAGAGAGATGGGATAGGATAGGGTTGGCAGTGTGATGAAGTGGTCCACTGGGAATGAGCTCCAAAAATATAAACTTTATTTCTAATACAAACGGCAACGTTTAGATCCACTATTCCATCCACCCTATCCAGGATAGGGTTGGCAAATGACCCAGGATTCCAAGCTTTGTCCCCATGGGCACATTGCTCATTCATGGTACGGTGTCCTTACAGCAGGGTTGGGGAACCTATGTCTCAAGAGCCATCTACAGCCCTTGAGGCCGTTTTATCTGGCCCCCAATATAATTTTAATGTCATGCAGCTTCACATGAAATATGCCATATTTTGTAAAGGCATTTTAGAAATTACATTTGCAATACAATTAAGTTATATTGAGGGGACCTAGAGAAGGTGGGATCTGTGGTTGCCTTCAATATAGACCTAACCCCCCCCCCCCCCCCCCCCCCCCCCCCCCCCCCCCCCCCCCCCCGAATGAAAAAGTTTTCCCACCCCCTGCCTTACAGCAACCCCCTATCCTACTGATACTTACAGTATTGTTAATGTAGTAAGAGTAATTAACCAGTGCTCTCCCCCATCCTCCTCCATGACTGAGGTACCCTGAGCATGGTACCGTCCCGCCGCACTGCTCCCTTGGGGCGGCATTGAGGGCTGCCCCCTTTCGTTGTGTGCAGTGTGCAGTGTTCACTTGTGTGCTGTGGTGTGCTGTGTCACAATGACAATGGGAGTTGGAGTTTCCCAATTGGGCTTTCACTTTATTGGGCTTTCACTTCACTCGCTTTCACTTACGGTATTGTGAATGTACACTGTGTTGATATCTATCTGTATATGTGTTTTCTTCCAGACGGTGGTGCACTGGGTGATCATGGTTGGCAGTGTGGTGCTGTACTTTGTGGTGACGTTGGCTTACAGCGCGGTGTGCGTGAGCTGCAACCCTCCCTCTGACCCCTACTGGATCATGCAGCAGCAACTGGCCGACCCCATATTCCACCTCGTCTGTCTACTGACCGTGGTCCTCGCACTGCTCCCAAAGTAAAAATTCATCATAGTTTAATATCAATTTATTTTATTCTTTTTTTTGGGGTATGTTTTAATAATGTGACTATTTTATAACTGGCTGACTCCATATTCTACCTCATCTGTCTACTGACCGTGGTCCTCACACTACTCCCAAAGTAAAAATGTATCATATTTTAAAAGGCGGATATTGACAAACGTTTAGAGCACAATCACATTGGGATGGAGGCAGAAATATAGAGCTTTGGTCAGGGGACTCTTATGGCATGATTTTATTTATGTTTTCTAAAATGTGTACTGATCATCGCTGTTGTCACTTTGCTTTTTAGAATATTTTGTATCTTATTATTTTTCCACTGCCTAAATGGACATCTGCCTCCTGATGCTTCCATTCTAATGAAGGCATTATCAGCATGTGGGAGTTACCCAATGTCAGCGTTTTTTTCTTTTTTCTGTCCTAGACTTGATGTACCGTACCTCATTTGTACCATCGCTTCCCACGTCATTTATTTGTGTTATCATTCATTTCCTTCCGTTTTATTTTTTAATTCAATCCGCATACCAACCCCTGTCCTTAATTATTGCGCCCCTCCTCTCTTCTCCGTACCCTTGTGATGACAATAATGATGTGGATCGCTGTCGTGGCAAAATGTTGGGCAGGTCGGTTGATTTTTCTCATTGTACACATGGTGTGCCCCATCATCTCCATTTTTTTATTTATTTATTTTTTTCGGGGGTGGGGGGGTCAACTTTATATGGACAGTATAGCGAAGAATGGGACAGGAAGCGAGTGGGGAGAGAGAGAAGGATCAGGGAAGGATCGACACATGACCTGGGCCGGAATCGAACCCGGGTCGCCGGCATAACAACCCAGTGCCCACTACGGTTAGGCCATGGCGGGCCCATCATCTCCATTGTTTTATCACTGCTATATTCGTCTAATTTTTTATGTAGAAAAAGCAGTGTATCCTCGGCACTCCTGTACCTCCCAATCTGGTGCGTCAATGGGCAGGACTTCGCTGAAGTAATGAGAGCAGTCTTGGCAGCTGTGGCCCAGTAGTGGTTAAAGGGGTATGCCACTATTTTGGGGCTTAATACAGTTAAAATCGTTGGCCAGGGTTTATAAAGGTGGTAAAGTGTCTTGTTTTTCATGTTATGCGTTGTCTTGCTTTAAGACAAGTTAAAAGAGGGAGCATGTCGCTAAGCTAGTGAAAGTCAATGGATCCGTGTAGCATGCTACAATACTACACGGATCCATTGACTTTCACTAGCTTAGCGACATATTCCCTCTTTTAACTTGTCTTAAAGCAAGACGACGCTTAACATGAAAAATAAGACACTTTACCACCTTTATAAACCCTGGCCAACGATTTTAACTGTATTAAGCCCCAAAATAGTGGCATACCCCTTTAAGGAGATGGGCTTAAGATCAGAGAGCTGCTGGTTCGAATCCCACCCTCCCACTCCCTATCTCACTCCATGGCGGAGGTGACCTTGAGCAAGGCACGTAACCCTACACTGCTCCAGGTACTGAGACCAATACGCTGTGCCTAAAATAACTGTAAAGCTCTTTGGATAAAAAATCTCAGCTAATAGCAATGACAGGAGGAACACCAGAGCAACTCAGACATACAGTAGATACCGTATTCACATTTTATTTCTAAAAGAGAAAGACTAACGCTTCGACATCTTAATTAGAGTCTCAAATTATTTTTTTATCTCTTAACTTTTTTTTTCAATTTTATTCATTTTTGGTCCAGTCGACGTGTTTCTCCCCACAACACGTTTGTATTTTAACAACAGTAACCTCTATCTGGTACTTAACGTGGACATGGGGTTAGTTATGGTTTTTTTCCCCCCAACGTTTTTTTTCTTTTTCAACGAAAAAAAAGATAAAAAAAGAGAGGTCAGACAGCTGGGGTCGTTTGCTTTGATGCAAATGAGGCTGAAATGTATGTAGGACAAAGACGCACAGTCCTGTGGGTATAACCTTCAGATCTGCGTTTGTAGTGAGGCGACCTTTTTAATGGGCTTTAATGAACGTTGCCAACTCCACCAACCACCGCTCTGCCGCGCCGCCATTACCACCACCACCACCACCATTACCACCATTACCACCACCACCACCACCATTACCACCGCCACCATTACCACCACCACCACCACCATCGCTCTGCCGTGCCGCCATTACATGCATGCAAGCGTCCGCTTGTGCACGCACACACACACACACACACACACACACACACACACACACACACACACACACACACACACACACACACACACACATACATCCACTCATCTGCATGCACACACAGACATGCATGCAAGCGTGCGCGCACGGAAACACACACACACACGAGCGCGCGCACACACACTCACACATATGCATGTTCACGCACACGCAGGCACACATACAGCAGTACACTCTCACACGCATGCTCACACTCATATACACACATGTGCATCGTGCATGCTCATATGCATACACACACACACACACACACACACACACACACACACACACACACACACACACACACACACACACACACACACACACACACACACACACACACACACACACACACACACACACACACACACACACACACACACTTGGCTGTATCTGTATTCTGCGCATGTTGCCCGCACCCCCTGTGAGTGTGTATGATAAAGCTCAGGTCAGGAGTGGATGATTTGGCCTCTCAGGCATGCATGCAGAAGAGAAGAGAAGAGAAGAGAAGAGAAGAGAAGAGAAGAGAAGAGAAGAGAAGAGAAGAGCAGAGCAGAGCAGAGCAGAGCAGAGGAGAGGAGAGGAGAGGAGAGAAGAGAAGAGAAGAGAAGAGAAGAGAAGAGAAGAGAAGAGAAGAGGAGAGAAGAGAAGAGAAGAGAAGAGAAGAGAAGAGAAGAGAAGAGAAGAGAAGAGAAGAGAGATGAAGAGAAGAGAGACCTGGCCTCCTGTTCACCACGCTGCTTGTTGGCAGAGAGAGAGAGAGAGAGAGAGAGAGAGAGAGAGAGCGAGAGAGAGAGAGAGAGAGAGAGAGAGAGAGAGAGAGAGAGAGAGCGAGAGAGAGAGATGGGGTGTGGGGTGAGAGGAGGTAGAGAGAGAGGAGAGAGAGAGAAAGAGAGTAAGGGAGAGGGTGAGAGTGTGTGGGGTGAGAGGAGAGAGAAAGAGAAAGAGAAAGAGAGAGAGGGTGTGGGGTGAGAGGAGGTAGAGAGAGGAGAGAGAGAGAGAGAGAGAGAGAGGGAGAGAGATGGGGAGAGGGGGGTAGTGTGTGGTATGAGAGGAGAGAGAGAGACAGAGAAAGAGAGAGAGGAGGTAGAGAAAGGAGAGAGAGAGGGTGTGGGGTGAGAGGAGGTAGAGAGGGAGAGAGAGAGAGAGCAGACTCGCATCATATCCACTGGCTTATATTCTCACCTTCTCTCTCCACCTCTCTCATCTTTTCTATGCTCCCTCTTTCGTCACTGTCTCTCGTTTCTTTCCTTCTCTCATCCACCCTTTTTCTGTCTTCCTCTCTTCTCTCTCTCTCTCTCTCTCTCTCTCTCTCTCTCTCTCTCGCTCTCTCTCATCCTCTCTCATCCTCTCGTCTTCTCCTTTCTCCATAACACTCAGCCACTAATATTCTTTTGCTCTTTCTCATTTTTTTCTTCTTTCATTTTCTACCTTTCACTGCCCGGCTCCCGTGTTTCATTTTCCGCTGTCTCTTGTAATAACTCCAGCCCCAGTCCCCTCTCCACCGCCCCCCCCCCAACACACATACACACCTCACCTTCCTCCCCGATTACTGCAACTACACCTCACACTCGTTCTCTGTATATACAGTACGGTATGCCTCTCTTCCTTATCCCTCTGTCCCTCTCTCCTCGTCCACTCTTAATTTATTTTTCTGCATCTCTCTCACTCTCTCTCTCTCTCTCTCTCTCTCTCTCTCTGTCTCTCTCCTTGTCCACTCCTAATTTCTTTTTCTGCATCTCTCTCTCTCTCTCTCTCTCTCTCTCTCTCTCTCTCTCTCTCTCTTTCTCTCTGTGCTTGACACCTTAGTGACCTTCACTTTTCTTGTCCACCTGCTCTCTTTCCGTTTATCCGTTTAATCATTTTTCCATCTCCTTACCCCCTCATTCATCCTCTCTATCCCGTTCTCTGCCATCGCTCTTCTCCTCTTGTTCCATCCCTCCTCTCCTTGCCTCTCTCCTAGCCTGGCCGCGTCCTCCAAGTGACGCAAACACCTTTGGCGTTGCTTCTAGTCAGGCCAGGAGCAATACAAATATAATTTCTGAAGTCCAGCAAAATCGGGAGCTCCTCCCACTTTTTCAGGAAGCAAACATACAGTAGCAAATCAAGGGAGGCGGGTCGACCAGGCCTTTGGGAAATGATAATTGTTATGCTCTGTGTCAGACCAAGTCTTGAAGAGATTTGAAAGTCGATGATAATCAGGTTGTCACTCTCCCTGACCATGACTCCTTTTCACCTTATCAAACTCCAATGAGAACCACAAAGGGATTGTTTTTGAGTTTTCTCCTGTTGTCCAGACTTCATGTTTGAACAGGGGTGAAAGTAGACCAGTGCGCACAGGTGTGTAGCATCGGTATAACATTTACAGCGGGTGCGCACTACCGGTAAGAGAATAGGTTTAATGCCACATTTGAAAAAAGTAAGGTGTGCTATTTTAAGTGGAAAACACATACAACCACACTGTTTGAGACAAGTGTCCTATGAAGAGAATAGCTCAAAGTTACCCGGAATAGCCATGTAGCGATATAGATGTCGATATAGATTTGCTGTCTTTCTGATGTCGGCTTTTTTTTTTTGGTTCATATTTTTGCGAGCATGGAGGGTGGGTTTGCTCCAGTTAGACATGAAAAATACTTTCACTTCTGTGTTTTAGTTAAGTCAGAAAAGATGTCGCGCCAATTACTCCAGGCCTTGAGGTGCGTTGGTTCTGGGTATTGCAGAGAACACTGGACGAGGAAGAGAACTCACACACCAAGAGTTACCGATGCAGGAAAGATGTTTAATCCATCAACTTAGACAAAAATAAAGTAAAGAAGTGCTACCAAGTGAGGCTGCATTGCAAACGTTTCGGTCCTCAGACCTTCATCACTCCTGTGTTTTAAGCATCTGGTGCAGGGTGGGATTATCCATACGGGCCAGTGGCACTGGGCCCAGGGGCACCAACCATCTGCAGTA
>NC_085879.1:29947471-30029971 GCF_034702125.1 Engraulis encrasicolus | reverse complement strand
GGAACCACATGCGCCCCAGGTGCTTGGACACCTCGCTGTGGATCTGCTCCATGTTGTAGCTGTTGTCCGGGATCAGCACCTCTTCCATGATGGACAGCTGCGTCAGCCGGCCGCCGCACATCTTCACGAACTCCACGAAGCCGCTGCAGGTCACCTCGCACTCGCCCAGGCCGATGGCCGTCAGGTTCTTGCAGCGCTCGGCGATGCGCATCAGCTCCTCGTCCAGCGGCTCCAGGCCGTTGGCGCACACCACCAGCTCCACCAGGCGCGGGCAGTTGAGGCCGATGCGGCCCAGCATCTCCTTGCTGACGGCGCGGCCGAAGTAGAGGTGCGTCACCGGCGTCTCCTCGCGGAAGAAGGGCTCGAACTCCTCCTCCTCCAGGAAGAAGTACATGACGATGTTTACCTGCACGGTGGAAAAATTTAAAAAATGGGGCGTCAGTATTTTTTGTTGTCTTTTTCGACTTTATTTGATAGGACAGTGTGAGAGGTGGACAGGAAGCAAATTGGGAGAGAGACGGGGAGGGGTCGGCAAAGGACCCGGCCCGGGAATCTAACCCGGGTCAGCCGCATGGCAGGCGAGTGCCCTACCGGTTGGCCAGGATGAAGGACAACTGCAGTTTTCAGAGTGAGAAGTTCGCACACTTAGAATCCTTTTTGTTGTACTTTATTATTTCATGGCATGATAACGTTACGACCTCAACAGTCTTCTTCAGATTCCGAAATCTGAAGACTGTTGAAGGAATCTGAAGAAGACTGTTGAGGTCGAAACGTTATCCTGCCATGAAATAATCAAATACAACAAAAAGGATTCTAAGTGTGCGGACTTCTCACTCTGAAAACTACAGTTGTCCTTCATCCTGCACCTTTCCCTGGGACGTACTCAATCCTCTCCTTCAACTACGTGCAACATACTCTAGTACCTTGGGCGAGTGTCGTATGAGCGCCTCCCAGCTGCTCCTCTTGATGGTGTGGAAGTGCGTCTGGCCGGGGTTCTCGCTCACCACGTCGATGCGCAGGTGATCCAGGTGCACGTGCTTCTCTGACGAGAGGGCCAATAGCAGCTCGTCGCTCAGCAGGTGGTAGTTGAGCGCCAGCTCACGCAGACCGTGGCACTGGTCAGCCACGCACAGAATGCCTGCGAAGATGATGATGATGATGATGATGATGAGAGACTTTATTAATCCCCACAGGGTAAATTGAATGCCACCTGGCCATACAGCACATTCCAGACACATAGACAAATATATAATAAATAAGAGCTAACAATAAATAAGCAATAAACAGTCCATCATAAAAACACACAAAGAGTCACCACAACATATAAAAACACATAAAACCAATAAAACCCATCAGCTGTTGTTAAAAAGTCTGATTGCTGCAGGGATAAAAGATCGTCGGAACCTTTCGGTGCAGACAGGCAGAAGGGGTTAGATAAGAACTGAAATATGGTCTCAACGCGTTTCAGTAAATTAAGGTCCCTGACTATATTAGAGAATGTACAGTATATTACTGTACATACTGTATGACATTAGAGACTAGCGAGAGGTTAAATCTCTGGTAGTCTGCCGCACACAGATGTACATTGCTGCATGACTATTTCAGGTAACTTTGAGCTATCCTCATAGGATGCTTGTCTCAAATGGCATGCTGTGGTTGTACGTTTTCTACTTGAATAGAATGTTCAAATGTGGGTTTTTGGCCAGCATTAACCCTATTCTCTTACCAGTACTGTGCACCGGCTGTACATTTTATACATGTGCACACCAGTCAGTCTACTTTCACCACTGAATATACTGTAACATAATGAAGTGCATGTTCTCTTCCAAGACATCATAAGGAAAGAAAAGCCTAACCGTTCTCATCAGCACTACGCTTGGTTTCCCCACACATTGTTTGTCATTGATTATGTTGTCCGGTAACCTGCTTTGGATAAACGTGTCTACTAAGTGTAATGACATCAAATAGAACGTTGAGAGGCTGTAGCTATCTGTGTGGTCAGCCATGCAGAGACTGCCTAAGGGAGGGGAAATAGTATTTTAAAGCATTGCAATCAATATAAAGTGAAAGCTTTATAACCGGAATTTAAAGAACTGAGGGAGATGCAAATATCACTAGCCAACCCCAACAGACAATGCCATGAGACAATACCACAAAGAACATAATAATAATACCACAATCAATATCATATTAGGATGTTGTAGCTGGGATTATTGGTGCTATAAAATGGTAATCTTTCTCATCGACTTCACAGACGACGCCCGAGGGAGAGGACAAGGAGGTAAAGAGACGGTTTACTTTTATAATTGCTATAATGTTAAAGGTCATCATGTGAATTACCCCTTTGTCTTTAGAGCAGTGATTCTCAACCTTTTTTGAACGAGAATCTCAGACCACATGCAGTATAGCTGAGGGGGAGGACAGGGGAAAGGCAGCAATAACCCAGACAGAAGGATTCGCTTTTCATATAATAACAACAATGCATTTCATCATAGGGAGCTTTTATAATCCTCTTCATAACCAATATGATATTAAAAATTATAGCTTGTTGCGTTGCAGCTATACTATATGAAATGAGTGGGTCTTTCAGGTCAGTAGGGTCTTCTAGTTCCCAGTCTTGGAATAGAACCCTCTAATTCAGGAATGTTACTGTAATTGAATTTAGTGTTAGCATTTTACTGTAAATATAACTCCTAACACACAGTTGGAGTTACAGTAAACAAACCCTGAATACCTCAGGCCTGCTGTGTTATATCATGACTGATAGTTGGGTAACACTTACTTAACGCCATTGTCATCTGTATGACATAACAGTGTCAAAATAGTATCATGACACACATGGGCGCCGATTTTGCGGGTGCTCAATATGATACTAAAAGTTATAGCTTGTTGCGTTGCAGCTATACTCTATGAAATGCAAGTCTGCCTGGTGGTGGACCACATACAGAACAGACAAGACAAGCCGCAAGCGAACAGGTGGGGGTTAGAGAGAGACACACGGCCCAGACAGACAGACAGACACACAGACTGGGGTTCTCATATAACCACAACACTCTAGTGCAGGGGTTCCCAACCTTTTCTAACTTAGGGCCCACTTGAGATTTTGCTCAAATGTTCGGGTCCCACCTTTGACCCAAAAAACAACTCACATCAGTAGTCAACACCAAAACACTCGCAAACATGATTTTGATTTTTTAGAAAACGAGTTCAGGGCCCACTGGGAATATCTTCAGGGCCCACAGTTTGAGAATCACCAAGCTCCAGTGTTTTGTAACGTCTTAGTATATTCATTATACAACTCATTCATATTCATAACAGCATAGAAGGTGTTGTCGTTTATTTATTCTGTTAACAGGTCGAGCCAGTTCAATCACCCCCCTCTCTTCTCCAATGCAGTGTTGATGGGTTTAGAACCCTGAACTGCTTTGTGGTTAGCAAAATTAAGTAGCATATTCATTTAAAAAATCACATCAGTTAAAGATATTTCATGTTTTATTTTTGTTTATATTTTTATACCAGACTGTATTGTATTCCAATTGCATCTTCTGAATGTAATGAGAAAAATGTCACAATAAACCATGGAGAGAAAAAAGAATAATTCCCTTCAGCTCAGAGGCCACCTTGGATTCTGTAAAAGCGGCTGTTGATAAGTCGCTTTGGATAAAAGTGTCAACTAAATGTAATGTAATATAATGAAATGTAATGTAAAATCTGCCTTTAACATCCAATCAAAATACAGCCCTGCCTGCCCACAGGGTGTTGAATACTGAGTGCTGATTGGCTCCCCGGGAGCATGAATAGCTTTGTCCACGCCACTGGACGTTTCCTACAGCGTCAGAAGAGTATAAACAACACAACGCAAAGAGGGATGACATTTAGACAACCTTGAGCAGCAATTCACTCAACCTGAGGGGAAAAAAACCCCACAAGAGCATACACGTAGGTGATAAGCCGTACTAGGCCATTGGCCATGACCAAACAGAGATGCCATTTGTGTTGGTGGCACAAAGTAGTGAAAGGAAGGTCGTTTGCAGTAACAAAATGTCAGAAAAGCCTCACACTGGACAGCCCAGAAAGTTCCTACTGTGTGTGTGTGTGAGCATCCTTTACATCTCCATGTGTGCCGAACATTTTGTCCACTCTACACAGTTTGTACAAGTACAAGTACAAGTACAGTACATTGCACACTTAGTACACTCTACACCACGCTCACATCACATTTCTTTCTCTGAAAGGATATCTGAGACCATTCTCAATGGCACATTTTTTGTAACATTGTGAATACATCAGCCCACAACACCGTGTCCCGACTGTACAAACGCGCTCATATCCAATAGCCACACACTGGCATATTGACTGCAAGATGAGCAGTCAATCTTTTGTATCACAAAATGTTACTTTACAGTAGATGTTGTTATAGTCCTAGATCAGTGGTTCTCAACCTTTTTTGTGAAAAAATGCCCCCTTGGCCTCGTCATAAGCCTCCCAACGGCCCATTGACTTCATCATAAGCCTTCCAACGCTAACCTGGTTCTCACGCAGATGGTTGTTACGAAGTTGAGTGTAAATGCAAAGGGTCTGTGTGAGAACCACACTATTCCAACGCCCCCCTTAGTAAAAATAAAAAAATAGATAGACTAATGCCCCTCAATGGCAAGTAAGCACCATCCCCTTCTTAATGCTCCCCTAGGGCTTTAGAGCCCCTGTTGGGAAACACATTCTGGCTTCATTCCAGAATGTAGCCCAATTCACCAGATTGAATAGCAGTACTGTAACTTGACCACAATAGGAAGTGTACTGTGACTACTACAGCGATGTAATATGATCCTACTCTGACATTTTGTTCAGTGAAAACAAAACCTCTCTTTCTTTCTGACACTCACACCATCCGTCCCCGCAACCCCATTGCATTACTGTGCTTTCACTCTCTCGGTCACACTCTCTCTCTCCCTTCTCTCTCTATGCCTGACACAATGAGTGTGGTGGACAACCAGCGACAACCAGGGCCCTAACCCCTCCATGACCTTTAGATCTAGACTAGTGACGCCAAAAGCCCTCCAATATGTTGTCCAATTTGGGGCTGTGACCACATGGTACAAGTACATACAGTATGAATACATTGTGAACTAGAAGCACTCAGAGAGCGCAGACCTCCGCCAAGAAAGCTGCTTGATACATTTGACTATGTTACACCCTAAGTCTTTCTGCCTTGTTTTCGTGGAGTCCCCGCAATTCAATTTCTGATCACTAGGGGGCGTCTAGATGGTGAAGAATCTTTTGAAAAGTCCTAGTTCCGGTTCGTGATCCGGATCACCACCAGAATTGAATCACTTGTACCTTGGGTCATTACTAACAACTCCACAAAGTTTCGTCCAAATCAGTTGATTCGTTTTTTAGTTATCCTGCTGACAGAATCTTTAAAAAAGTCCTGGTTCCGGTTCGTGATCCGGATCACCACCAGAATTTAATCACTTGTTCTTTGGGTCATTATCAACAAACCCAAGGTTTCGTCCATATCCGGTGATTAGTTTTTGAGTTATGCTGCTGACAAACAAACAAACAAACAAACAAACAAACAAACAAACAGACAGACAGACAGACAGACAGACAGACAGACAGACAGACAGACAGACAGACAGACAGACAGACAGACAGACAGACGGACAGACAAACCAACACGACCAAAAACATTACCTCCTTGGCGGAGGTAATAAAAGCAATTGTCAATGAGAGTCACAGCACGATACCGCTGGACTAAAGGACCAGTCCAATAGCCCAGCGCTACTGATACTGTATGAGGCTTCGGGAGGTTTTTTTTTTTACTAATGTTTCACGCCATACTCTGCTAGATGCCTTCCGTTACACAATGAACAAACATAAACGTGTCAAGCCTTGAGCTGAGTACGGTCTGCATTTGGTCAAAACAAAATCCATTCTCTTACAGTATCTTTCTCATGACTACACTGCTCTGGATTGAGATTCATTTCATGTGTCCTCTCCAACCATATTCAACAACAGTCACAGGTACTAAGAACCATAGGAACCAACAGCCACAGGAACTAGTCACAGGCCAACATTTGGCCACACTGTCTCTGAAATCAGCGCCGCATCATGTGTAAGCTCTGAGCGTTCAGTCTTTTTCTCTGGTAAAATGAGAAAATCACATAGTGAAAAAACAGATCTTTCCCCCGTCTATCTCTCTGCTCTGATGTCCAGTGAGACATTCGAGGGGTAATAATCGATCTATTGTTCCCTCCTCTCTGTGTCTCAGCTATGAATGATAATCTGTGGGTGAAACTCGGGGAAAATCAAGTCAAATTTTTAAAGATTTTTTTGTGGTCTTTTTTACTTTATTGATAGGACAGTCTAAGAGGCAGACAAGAAGCAAATGGGGAGAGAGACGGGGAGGGGTCGGCAAAGGATACGGGAATCGAACCCGGGTCAGCCGCATGGCAGGCGAGTCCCCTACCGGTTGGCCACGGCAGGGCCCTGCCATTACCTTTCTATCTGTCTGTTCTGATGACCTACAGGGAAACGAGATGTCCAGAACACTACCCACTCCACTAGTAAGATTCACAGTAAAACTTACAATGCATCAGTCATAAACCTTGTCGTATGACCGAAATACATTTAGGCCTACAGTTTGTGAGCTGCCATGGAAGAGCATGGTAGCTTTTATTTTCCCAAGTCAGATCACAGCCATCTCTAATGCACCTATCTTGTTTTACATTTTCAAAAGGTCAACTTTCTTTTTGAATAAATGATGTTCAACAGAACACCCATAAGGACAAGTTCCTACTGTTAGCCTTGACCACAGTCATCTCCAAAATACATCACAGTACTGCGGTATCTTTAAAGTATGGCATCTTTAAAGTAGGTCATATTTAAAAGTATGCCATCTTTAAAGTATGGCATCTCCAAAGTACGTCATCTTTAAAGTATGGCACCTTTAAAGTATGTCTTCTTTAGAGGAAGTGCTTAGAGGAACTAAGAGGTGCTTAGAGGAACTTTGTTTTCTTTTTGAATAAACTGCAGCCATCTCCAGTGTACTTGGCATATGTATAGAGACTACATCAACATTTCCTTTCAACTTCAGAGACAGTTTGTAACCCTTGACCCAGCAGTTTGCCATGCGGTGCTCAAGGCACAATGGGTCGATTCGAAACAGGGAAGGCAGCTGTCCTTCCAGTGAGCTAACTGGACATCGAGTCATGAAGTGTGGATCGAAACGAAAAATTGCTTTATTTCCTCCCTTGGCAGTTGACTGCATTTGTGGGCGTAACAGGGATATTTGAGGGCAGCATCAGATGCTGACTTGTGCTGCCTTGTACTCAAAATGCTGTGCGCCACCTCCCTCTCAACCGGAACAAAAATGGCTACTACCCAAGCTACTACCTTATCATACTCTTTATTCTGACACTTATGTATGTAGATATTGAAAATCGAAGGGATAAATATACATTGTAGTATCTAAATATGCGGTCGCTAGATCTATTTATAGCCTAGTTTACGATTCCACAGTCTGACAGTCATTCACCGTTCAAATAGCACGCGTAAGCTAAGCGCTAACGTGATGAACGTAAACCGTCATAGATTCGCCGTAATATCAAATGCGCAGGGCAGCGCACTCGTTAGTGCCGTTCGTAACGGCTGCCTCATCAGCTAACTTCACCTCTCTGATCAGTGACCTGTTTGTCTATGAGAGTCGTCGAGTCACTGCCTTCCGTTTTGAATCGACCCAATCTCCGCCTTCAAGAGACAGTTTGTGACCCTTGACCTTTGACCCTCGGCAGCTAGCGAAGACTAGCCTGTTTCTCAACAGACCTCTGTGTGTGTGTGTATGTAGCTCTGGAGCACGGACCAACAGGTCGGGCAAGAGCCAGGCAAAAGCGTAGGCTACTCACCGGCCGGGGAGACGTGAGGACAGCTGCTCATCTTCAGCAGCTTGAGCGTGTCGCTGTTGTTGGCCACCAGCACCTTGAGAGACGGGTCGTCCACCGGCGTGTCATCGATCTTGATGGAGGACAGCGACTTGGAGTTCACAAACACCACCGTCAACGCCGACACAAAATGGGACTATATGGGGATAAATGGGAAGAGGTGGAGAGAGAGGGAATGAATGAATGAATGAATGAATGAATGAATGGATGAATTTCTTTATTCATTTATTTAACCCTTCTTGATATAAAACATGGAACAGCAAACTAAACCATACATTAAAAGAAAGAAATAGTCAGAGATGACACAAAAACGCCACAAGGCTTATTTCCATTGTGGTTCCTATATGGCAGAAAACAAGTGCATATGGCGACATTCTTACAAACATACATACACATATACATTACATTGCATTGCATTTGGCAGACGCTTTTTAACCAAAGCGACTTACAATAGAGGACATAATCATAGCCAACATCACTAGCAAATACAAAGTGCACAGGAATTACACAGAACAACAAGTGCAGATATATACCTACATACATATTGACAGAGCAAGAGAGACAAACTGAGGTTAAAGAAAACAACCACTTTATGCAGAGTATTTGTTGTAACCCTACAATCACTAAAGTTGTAATGACCACGTCTTGATCTGTTACAGACATAAGGCTCTCTGTAATGTTATAGCAATGTTGTTACGATGTAATTGAGTGTTTTTTAGCAAAGAATGAACAGGCCCATCAATGGGCCAATCTGCATGAAGTGGTGTCACCCTCCTCCTAGAGTAGGGAAATCTTATTGTCTGTAAACTGGAATACCATAAAGGAAAACCCACTCACAGACACATGCGTGGTTTGTTGAAATCAAGTTCATGAATTTAATTTTCTTTAGCACTTATCAGCTTCAACCGCCATCTGTAATCATCTATAGATGGGTCTATTTTGGACCTAGCCTGATCATCATCGACTTTAAAAATCTCTGTTGCATCACCAGGAGGGCGTAGCCTGGCTACTATAGACTTGCCATCAGATTATAACGAGACTCAAACATGTAGTAGAGTAGAGTAGAGTAACTTTATTGATCAGCGGAGGAAAATTAAGGTACAACATGTGTAACAGCAGGATGCTACCAGCTACAATGGACTTCATGTTACCAAGGAAAGATATTGATTAAGTGTATGTTTGTATATGTGTATGTATGTAGTGTATGTATTTACTGTATCTGCTAGTGATATTGTCTATGATTATGTCCTCGTTTGTAAGTCGCTTTGGTTATAAAGCGTCTGCCAAATGCAATGTAATGTAATGTTTGTTTGTTTACATTTATGGCCAAATACGCAACTGTGGCTATTTCATGGCCAGTACAGGTAATAGAGTTCGCCTCAAATCAACAATGATATAAATAATTGAATAAATACATTAAATAAGTTTGGTAATGTAATGTAATGTAGTGTATGTATGCTGAGAAGTGTGCTGTACCTGTGACACATCCATGAAGCTGGGTCGAGCCGTGGAGATGAGGCCCAGGGTTTTTAAGGTGCAATTCACCAGCTGTGACAGTATATTGCAAGCTGCCTCCGCCGACTCTGTACAGCTGTCGACCTGAAGAAGAAGAATATTCAACACAGAATGTCATACGCCCGGACTGTAAATGCAATACTGTTACTACTAATTAAAAAATGGAAGTCTTCAGGCGATTTAATTGTAGCTTAATACTACTTGTGCAGCTGTGTGTGTGTGTGTGTGTGTGTGTGTGTGTGTGTGTGTGTGTGTGTGTGTGTGTGTGTGTGTGTGTGTGTGTGTGTGTGTGTGTTTTATAAAGGCATATTGCTGGATAGAGGAGGGGCAATTAAAATGTCCATATGGCCTCCACTGTCATTGACGAAGTTGTTTAGTGCAGCTGCGAAAACAGCGTTGAATGGTTTTAACGAACGATGTCCACAGACAAAACACAGATAAGGCTGGGTAAACCAAGGACAAACTTCCTCGCAACCACCCCCTGGCCATATTAGGGTATGTGGCGGTTTGCTGGCAACTTGCTGGCGCCCCTGTGTGGATACCTTCATTTTGTGCGTCAGAAGCTGCTTTTTCATTGATTTAAGACTTAATCAACTCCAATAAACCCCAATAAAAAAACGTGTGTATTGTATTGAAACGCCCAAACTATGGTGTCAGAATAATGGATAGCTGCAACATGGGTATCTTAGAATGAAAAAGGGGGTGATGGGAAGAGATCTGTACCTTAAAGCTGACATATTGCAGGTGTTGTGCATGTCTCTTGATGATCTGCTGAATCAGATCCGGATGTGTGGACTTCAGGTAAGAAGTAGCTGGTTGGTTCAGTTCAAACTCAAATCGCCTCCAGAGATCGGGAATATGAAAGACTTCGTTCCAGCGACGACACACCGACGAGGCTCTGGCTCGGTCCACTAGGGACAGATACTGAAAGATCTGCATCACCACATGGTGAGGCAAGCTTCCCCAGTCCTCCACTGCATTCTGCGCCAATAAAGGTCCAAGGAGACCAGGCTTTTGTCTTTTGATGCGCCCATCGGTGCTGGCAAAACCTTGGCATTTTGATGTGATGTTTACTCTTCCTCTCTTCATTCTGTAAGCCCTGTTGAAGAAAACATCAGATGTTATGAGACCAAAACGTGTGACCCAGGAGGCGGTTGCGCGTGCGTAATGGGTAATCGTCGATAGATAATTTAACGCAAAATGTTATTTCTATGCGCGCAGTATGAACAAAGAAGATTCTTTGGTATGAAGAGAAATATTTCAGATAGTATCCGGCAGCTCATCTCTGCCATGCTAGCACTGCCGCGTATTTGTTCCTGTATGTCAGTCTATCTAGGTCGAAGTAAGCGTTGACTGAATATTTACAATGGTAGCCTACACAACACAGCCCACTCGCGTTGGTAAACATTCGGCTATAACACAGATATAACACATAAACTGATCATACATGATCCTTAAACTGTCGCAGATTAAAACACAGACTATAGTGACGACGTAAAACTTCCCTGAAGGCATACATAGCAGCTTGGGGAAATACTCACTTGGTTTTCAGCGTCTCTCGACAAACGCCAGACACATTTTCTTGCCAGTCGTATAGTAGTGCACCGAATTGTTTTTCACTCTTACGAACGTAATCCACTGATTAATAGTTGTCGTAAGAGTTGTCGCAGTTGAGGCGTAAGCACAGGAATACTTAGAATACAGAACAGCCGTGTCACATAATAAGCCCCACGTCTGGCATTAAGACGCCTGAATTCAACAGCTTGGTAGACAGACCGGGGCGCGCGAAGAGGAGGGCGGGGGAAATCTATGGCACGTGAGGGCGGAAAAACATGGATCTAGCTTGAACTACATTGGGTCTCCCCCATCAGCATTCATCATCGCACCAGTAGCCAATCTCTCTCTCTCTTGTGCTTCATAGATCAGTCGTGAAATATGATAGTGGTTTTAGATGTGGCCTCAATATGTGCGTAAACGCACGATCCCTGACACTCATACACCTCTATCCAGGCCAGCACGAGGCTGAACAGCTCCTTGCACAACCGTCCTCTACGCAAGTTTTTTGTTCCTGTATAAAATAAAAGTGTATTATGTAGCACTCAGCACAGCAGATAATGTAAACGCCGAACTGTAGAGAGCACCGGGGAGGACTTAGAATTGGTTACCCATGGTCATGGGGCGAAGCGCCATAGTGTGTGTGACGGGTGGCGCGGCGCACATTGCACTCGAAAAAAGTAGGTCAGTGTGTCAAAGAGAAGCGTCACGGACTAGAGCCACACAGAGTGCAGCCAGGCTACTCCCCAAAGCCGAGCGGGGCTAATCAGTCACCCGAGACGAGGATATAAGAAAGCGAAGCTGTTTTGTTGATGAAATGCCTCACATCCCTGCGTCAGTGTGTGGGTCTGCGTTTGAAGCGTGTGACAGATCGGCAAACTTAGAATTTGTGGAATAGCCAGGAGGCAGGTTTTAATCAGTGATTAAAACCTGCCTGCTGGCTATTCCACAAATTCTTGCCAATGATTTATGATCACAAGGCGATATCTGGTCACTAACCCTGCAAACATGCAGCCCAGTCCATATGTCTATAAGTTAAAGTAGAACAGAGCAGACAATAGCCTAAGATTCCTTTGTCGCTGCAAAATATAAATTTTGTATTTTTTCTCCATGCTACTGTAGGCTACTACCACCAGCATGTGCTGGGCCTCATCAATCCCCACTTTGAAGTTAGTCCCCGCCCTTTTTTGCATAAGCCTACTGTTGTGTTTATACCACATAGAGGCCAATGCATATCTCGCAACTACCGTTAAGAGGTTTCGGTTTGTTCTGTTATCCTGCTGTTAACTAGTGTAATTGCTTATTAGTGCATATGTAACACTCACACTTGACCACACACACACACACACACACACACACACACACACACACACACACACACACACACACACACACACACACACACACACACACACACACACACACACACCGAGAGAGATAGAGAGAGACAGGCTGACATATAAAGTGATGATTGAAAACAGTACAAGTGAAAGTGTTCTCCTTGACATGCACACTGCACAGAGTATGCTGGACAAACCCGGAAGAAAAGCACACATACCGGTACTTGCCATCCGACAACACATTGACCATTTCCCCCCAACGGTTTCTAACTGTTTGTTCTGTAACATTGAATGTGTTGTCCATTCAGAGACATGTGGTATGTAGAGCTCTATGAACTGTGTCATACACAGACCTATAGCTACTATGAGTCATATCATTTGCCATATCTAAGCTGCGTGCCCCAGATTTCCTGCACGCTAAGTGACCTTTGGGTTGTAGCCACTGAAGTGATCCATCATTGATTAGGTTTGTGGTAACAGTAGGCCCTGCGCCAGTGAATTCACAATGAGCTGTCATGTATTGAACCAGCAGTGGGCAGTAAAGATTTGTATATTCACAAGGATGTTGCAGCCTTGTCTTTTGTATACAGTATGCTTGTTGTTTTCAAGGAACAAAACCACTTGTAGATTTAAAAAAATAAATAAATAAATATATATATATATATATATATATATATATATATATATATATAGGACTTTTTGCCTTTATTTTTGACAGGACAGTGGAGGAAAGACAGAAAACAAGTGGGGAGAGAGAGATGGGGAAGGATCGGCAATGACCCGGGCTGGAATCGAACCCGGGTCGCCGGGATGGTAACTTAGTGCCCTACCGTTGGCCTTGAACGTATGGAGTATTTTAAAATTAATTCTAAACTTGATAGGGATCCAATGGAGATGCTGCAGTGCAATGTATGTGGTGACAAGAGGAGGTTTTAGTGATAATGCACGCAGCTGACTTCTGGACCAGTTGGAGCTTATGGAGGGATTTTTGAGGGAGACCAAAGAGGAGAGTAGTTGATGCGGGAGGTGACAAGACTGTATACAAGGATGGATAGTGTAGCAGGTGAGGGAGGGACGGAGACGGTTAATATTGCTTATAGGTGAAACTAAGCAGAACATGTGGTGTTATTGATATGGGAGTGAAAGGATAGTGAGCCATCAAGGATGATACCCAAGCTCTTAACCTGAGTGGAGGGGGAAACAGGAGAGTTGGCAATTGAAAAGGAAAAACTGTCAGCTTTGGATAGGGCGGATTGTGTACCAGGCTCAGGGTACTCAGTCATGACACAGGCGAACACTGTGGAGCAGGGGTGGGGAACCTATGTCTCGAGGGCCGCTTACGGCCCCTCAGGCTGTCTTATCCGGCCCCTGACATAATTTTAATGTTATGCAGGTTCACATGAAATATTAGGCTACATGTTTTGTAAAGAAAAGTTAGACATTACATTTGCAATGCAATTAAGTTGTATTTTCAGGGATCTAGTGGAGGTGGGATCTGTTGTAAAGGTGGCTGCCTTCAATATAGACCTAAACTGCAGGGGAAATTCTGGTTTGTGTTTATAGTATGGCCCTTGGAGGATTTCATAGAATTTTGAAGTGGCCCCTTGAATGAAAAAGGGTTCCCACCGCTACTTTGGAGGCATAGCCATATATGAGCTGCAGTGTTTTTGGAAGGTTGAAATGTAAACACACCCGAATCAATGGAAACGTAGCACACAGTCTGTGTTGTGCAAGGTTCTTTTTTATTGAAGTGATACCGTTTTTGGCCACACAGGCTTTCCTCAGATATTGATCACACCTGCAGTGTGGCCAACATGTTATCACCTCAATAAAAAAATACTTTCTACATGGCTGTCATCAAATCCAACCTCTGCTCATTGATCACAGGTTGGTTTTGTAGTTATGTTATGTATACCATAAGGACAAACAGAGACACAGAATAGAACTTGTATAGCTGAAAAATCATTGGTGCAATATCTACAAATATGGAGAAAAATCATCAAAGGCCCCATTCATGAACGTGAAAGTGAAGTGAAAGCCCAACTGGGAAACTCCAACTCCCATTGTCATTGCGACACTGCACTCCACAGCACACAAGTGTTCACTGCACACTGCACACAATGAAATTGCATTTATGCCTCACCCGTGCAAGGGGGCAGCCCCCAATGGCACCCCAAGGGAGCAGTGCGGTGGGAGCATAGAGGTAGAACATAACACTAGAGGTGACACGGCAATTCGCGACTGCACTGGAAAATAGCACATTGTGCCTCCCCACTTCTGTAGGTAGTGTAGGCACCTTCAGTCAATGCAAGTCAATGGAGAACACGCCCACCCCTGTCCCAAAATGGACTAAAACTGTGTTAACATGAAGTAACACATTAATCAAAGACCAGATTTGAAATGTCAGGCTAAATATCTACTTAAATCATATGAGTCGATAAAATACATGTAAAAATCAAATTATATATATTATGAACATATTTAGCAACACACTTCAACTATTGTCCTTGTATAGTGTGTTGATGGACATTTTCACATTATTAAGCCATTTTTTGACAGAGGTGAGCCTCCTTCTCCATTCATTTCCATTTCTCTGGTCTACCTACAGATAATGGCCGCTACAGATTGTCATGAAAAGGGAGGCGGGGTCAACTCTAGTCTTATTTTCTACCTCTATGGGTGGGAGGGTACCATGCTTAGGGTGCCTCAGTCATGGAGGAGGATGGGGCAGAGCGCTGGTTAATTACTCCCCCCAACCAACCTGGCGGATCGGGAGTCGAACCTGCAACCTTTGGTCTGCATATCTGATGACCTAACCGCTTACCCGTGTGCTCATCCAGCACAACCTGTCTGGTCTTCCCCCTGGCAGGTGTTACAGATCACATGGACACCAAGACCATCAGTCATTTCGTCCCCACTGCCATCATACTGAGCACCTGATAAGAAGGGATGCACGATACCACCTTTGTTTTTGTTTTTTGTTTTTTTTAACTTAGACCGCACCGTTTCAATGAACAGCATAGTTGCAATACCTACTTTGTCCACCATCCTACACAGTGCACCTTTTTAGACTTCTCTTTTTCTCTTTAGCCCAAAATGGAGCAGCGGAAGATAAACAAGCATGGACTTAGGCTACTGTACACCATTTTCACAGCCACACAGAGCCTCTGTCAGTTAGGCCAGGCCCAGGACAAAGTAATCTGAAAGGGCCCCAAATCCAACTAGATTGCATTCTCGCAGAAAATGCTGGAAGCGGGCTTGCCTTTTGGGGCAGAGCTGAGCAGTTTTAGTTTTGATATCTATACACAAAGTACTATTGTGAAAACAAAGCTAAAAAGGAAGAAGTTATGGGCCAAACAATTCAGCGATCTTGAATTCAGCCATCTTAAAAGTGTTGGAGGTCCGAGTTTCGTAGATATACTAAATAACATACATGCTATTTTAAGTTGGCCGAGGAACACTGCATATTAAATAATTGGAAAATCAATATGGGTCCAAGTGGAATTCAAATTCACAACCTCCATATTTCTAATCTAGCACCTTTGCCACCGAGCCAAGCAGCTGGCTGTCATAAGGATTCCAGCAAGACAATATCACATTGCATTGAAGAGCTGTACAATAGAATTCTAGAGTCAAAGATTCTCTATTGTAAAACATTAAGAACGTCTCTGCTAGAGTTGTAGTGCAGGTGCTCGTTAAGAATAGAATGTTGAGAGAATGTGACAGTTGAGACGGAACCTTTTATTGGCAGCACCTGTTGTGATTGTCTCATTGAGAGTAAATAGAATGGAGGCCAAAATTCTATTTCATTGTTGAAGCCAAGTTGGAGCCAAGGTTGGACCCAAAAAGACCAAAAAATGGCCAAATCCCATTCATTCCTATGAGAGACATAAAACCCTGTATCTCCCTTAAATGCCACTCCAGGGGGATCATTTTTCGCTCAACTAGTAGGTCCCCTTGCTCTCCAACTTACCAGGGTGGTGATTTTTTGTGGTGATGTTTTATTTTAGAGAGATATTAAAAGTTGAATTGATCAATGAGCATCAGAACATGGCTTGATTGACCGTTAGAAGTCTTGTTGTTGTCCAATCAGCACCTGCGTTTGGCGTTGCTAAGGTGGAATGTAAGTTGGAATGTTCCCAAATCTGGCTTCAAAGCGTTGAATGGCAAATAGCGTTGATTTGGCGTCCATTCTATTTACTGTCAATGGATTGTCTGTATGGCAGTTAAATATAGTATTGTACTCTTAAGGCAGAGGGCAGAATCACAACAGTTTCTAGTTTTTAGCTTGCTGTTGTAAAAAAAACTAAAAAGAATTGGCACATATCCTTTCCACAGATTTGAGTCATACGTGCAGGGTGCGATTTGTCGGAAAACCAGAGGGTCCCCCTATGTTTCAGATTGTAAGCAATATCAATGGAATTACATTGAACTGTCATAAAATCATGTTGAAAAAGTGGTGATTTCAAGACAAGAAGGGGGGACAATCCCCCCCCATCCCCCCTACAAATCGCACCCTGCCAACGTGTGATCTTTCTAACAGTCCTTGAATGAAGTTTATAGGTTAAATGGTTCAGTCACAAATGGACCTCTTGTGGAAGATGTGTTGACCTCTTCAGAGAGGCACTTCAAAAATGAATAGGACCCAGCCATTGGGCCAGCCCAGCCATTTTTACACACCTGCAATTTAAAAAGTAATGGGAGTTGGGACATGATCTTTTCACTGTTTGGAGTCATCGTCCAGAGCTCGCAAACAACGTTTCAACTAAACTTCTAGGTGAAAGTGTTGATGTTTTATGAACAAAAAAGCTTCCTACACTCTGATCCCTAGAGTGGCGGAACCTTCATTCACGAGCATTCCACCATTGTTTTGTATGGGGACCCAAACTTGCACAAAATCGACGAAAACGAAAAAACGACATGAGACACGGACACGCTATAGCAGAACAAATGATCTCCAAGCCGAGCCGGTCGTTTTAGTGTTTGAACGGTGTCTCTATCTCGAAAGGCCTAGGAGGAGAAGCGCTTTCTATTTTTACTGCCCTGCACAAGATAAGCAATAATAACTAGATTGCATTCTCACAGAAAATGCTGGAAGCGGGCTTGCCTTTTGGGGATGCACTAAATGACATACATGCTATTTTAAGTTGGCACTTAACACAGTGGAATACTGCATATGATGTAATTTTGAAAATCAATATGGGTCCGAGTGGGATTCGAACTCACGACCCCCATATCTCTAATCCAGCACCTTTGCCATTGATACTAAATGACATAGCCTACATGCTATTTTAAGTTGGCCAACGAACACTGCATATTATATAATTTTGAAAATCAACATGGGTTTGAGTGGGATTCGGAATCACAATTTATCTCTAATTCAGCATGTAGCGAAGGAGAGTAGAGTTGCCCAGCCGGGACTCGAACCTGGACCTTCTGGAGTAGTAAACTGGGGCTCTGACTGCTACACCAAAGAGCCAGGCTTGTTGATGTGTTAGTCAGAACACACCCACAACCCTAGTGATGGTCACTCCATCACACTGCCTTCCCCATTTGTAGCGAAGGGTAGAAGAATTGCCCAGCCGGGACTCAAACCCAGACCTTCTGGGGCAGTAAACCGGGGCTCTGACCGCTACTCCAAAGAGTCAGGCTCATTGGCGTGTTAGTCAGAACCAAAGAGGCTTGAGACAAGAGGGCTTACTCACGTCATAACAGCGTAGTAGGAAATGATGGCGAGGGGAGTACGGAAATGTTATTCACTGTGGAACAGGTCATAGGACAGCGTGAATGTCTGTCAGCTGTCCTTAATTACCCCCAGCAATTACTGCTGACCAACAGCTGCCGTTACTTGGCCACAAATTATCCATCATGGTGTCGCCCCCACTGACCATGTGCAAGGGAGTACGAAAATGGCATCCATCGCACCCACTGACCAATGACCATGCGCAAGGTAGTTAATTTTCCATCCACTCGTGTCCTCAGGCAACGCCCCCGTACTACACCGTGGCCAATGCATTCCCCGCCAAGAGATTGTTCTTTCTCTTGAGTTTCTTTGGTCAGAACACACCCACAACCCTAGTGATGGTCACTCCATCACACAGCACCTTTACCATTGAGCCAAGCAACTGGCTGTCATAAACATTCCAGTAAGACAATATCAAATTGCATTGAAGAGCTGACGGTAGGGACACATAGGAGGCAAAGCGAGTGAAGCGAAGAGAGGCGAAATCCAACTGTCATCAGGTCGTCGCGGAGAATCAAATAGAATGGAACAGTTATGTTGTTGACTTGATTGGGCCGCGGCAGGCAAATTCACTCCTCATCTGCATAACATTACACTTTCTTTAATAATTTCGCTTCGCTTCGCGCCTGTTCACTTGCTTTCACGTGCCTTCGCCTCTCTCATAGGAATGAATGGCAAAGTTCGCTTTGCTTGGCCAAATTCGGCTGTATGTGTCCCTACCGTGAACAGTAGAATTCTAGAGTGCGGGTGCTCGTTAAGAATAGAATGTTGAGAGAATGTGACAGTTGAGATGGAACCCTTTATTGGCAGCACCTGTTGTGATTGTCTGTATGGCAGTTAGTATTGTTCTCTAAGGTGCTGTTTCCACATAGCAGGATATTTTTTAGCAGCGTATTTGTTCTCCTGTTAGGTGTAAACGCAACATGTGGATAAAAAGAAATCCTCCATTGTAACAAATGCATTTAAGACCCCTAAGCAGGATATTTTTTTCTCCTGCTTTTTATACCTGGATTTTAAATATCTGCCACGTGGAAAGGGAAGGCCAAAACCAATGCAAAACCAATACAAGCTGGAGAAAAAGATATCCATATATAAAAATATCCAGCTACGTGTAAACAGCACCTAAGGCAGAGATCACTCAAGATAATGGGAAAAAAGGAGGCGCACACAAGGCTTGTGTGAAAAAGTGTATTGAAGCCGAAATTAAACAACAGAAGTCTAAGGATAACTGGAGAAACAGACGTTTCGGAGCTAGTCCATTCTCAATGTCTCAGTTATCCTTAGACTTCTGTTGTTTAATTTCGGCTTCAATACACTTTTTCACACAAGCCTTGTGTGCGCCTCCTTTTTTCCCATTATCTTGAGTGATTACTACTTTTTGGGAGTGCAAGCACCAAGCAATACACGGGTGTTAAGTGCTGGCGCAGACGCCGACCTTTGTTGGTCTTTTGTCATTCTCTAAGGCAGAGGGCAGAATCACAACAGTTTCTAGTTTTTATCTCGCTGTTGTTAAAAAACTAAAAAGAATTGGCAACATGTCCTTTCCACAGTTTGGAGCCATACGTGTGATCTTTCTAACAGTCCTTGAATGAAGTGTATAGCTTAAACGGTTCAGTCACAAATGGACCTCTTGTGGAAGATGTGCTGACCTCTTCAGAAAGGCACTTCAGAAATGAGCAGGAAAAGCCATTGGGCCAGCCCAGCAATTTTTACACACCTGCCATTTCAAAAGTAATGGGAGTTGGGACATGATCTTTTCACCGTTGGAGTCATCTCATAGAGCTTTCTAACAATGTGTCAACTAAACTTCTAGTTGAAGTGTTGATGTTTTATGAACGAAAACGCCTCCTACACTCTGATCTGTGGACGGAACTCTCTCTCTCAAGGTTCTACCATTGTTTTCTATGGGGACCCAAACTTGCACAAAATCGCCAAAAAACCGGAAAAATGACAAGAGACACGGACACGCTATATCAGAACTAATGATCTCTAAGCCGAGCCGGTCGTATTAGTGTTTGAACGGTGTCTCTATCTCGAGGAAGAGATCCATTTTATATTTTTACAGCCCTGCACAAGAGAAGTCAAGTCAAGTCAAGTCAAGTCAAGTTGGTTTTATTGTCAATTTCTTTACATGCACTGGTCATACAAAGAATTTGAAATTACATTTCTTGCTTTCCCATGCAGACATAGACTAATCCAGGTAAGGACATAGACAGTATAGACATAGACAGTACTTATACATGGACATAAGACAGTATGGACATAGACAGTGCTCAGACATTTAAAGTGCAAGACTGGACAACAGAAGACTTGTAGAGAACATACATTAAGAGGAGGTAATTGTTGTGCTTTTCCTAAAGTCCTTTATAGCGTTCTGACATAGTAATAGAGCATTTTGAAGAAAAATAAATATTAAAATAGGTCTATCAAGTACACCAGCAGCAGTGTGTGTGTGTGTGTGTGTGTGTGTGTGTGTGTGTGTGTGTGTGTGTGTGTGTGTGTGTGTGTGTGTGTGTGTGTGTGTGTGTGTGTGTGTGTGTGTTTAGTGCAGGTAGAAGGTGCGGTGTGCGTCTGTGTGTGTGTGTGTGTGTGTTTGTGTGTGTGTGTGTGTGTGAGTGTGTGTGCGTGTGTGTGTGTGTGCGTGTGTGTGTGAGTTGTGTGTCAATGTGTGTATGTTTGGGTTTTGTAGGCGCCAGATGCCTATTTCATGCTTAATTTTGAATTTGCCCCATATTTTGTGTATTTTATATTAATATTTCATGTTATTATTTCATATTGATAAGATATTTGATATTTCATTTAAATTCATGATTGATAGTAATAATTTAGATAAAAAGCATATGTACATGGTTAAAATGTTGATTTAAATATTTACTGGAGGTTACGTGCGCGCGCCTTTAATGACTTGGGAATTGTGCGCAAGGTGCCCAGCACAGTAGCCATTCTTGGATCGACACGGCTGGAGGGAGGTTGGTGCCTCACGGTTTTCTGACCGTGTCATGTCGTGACATGCCCGTGCCATGCTTTATATGTGGAGCCTCATAGGTTTAGATTCAGAGATTTAAAAGTTTAGGAAGTCTATTTTCATTTGTACTCGTTTATTTTGTCTTTTGTGTTTTATAATAAATATACTAAACGTGATTTCGGTGGAAGACTTTTCTTTTTGGATCCTGGAACACGCGTCAGCCACAAAGCTCCAACCTTTCAAGATTTTAGTTTTAGATTTCGAAAATACCCTACATCTTAAGTCAGAAAACCTTCTGCTTTGTGTGGAAAAGGAAAAGAATAGGATAAAGGACTCGTGGAAACAGTGGAAGCCGTGGACAACGCTTATCAAGGTCAGAAGTTTGCCGTGCGTGAACACATGGATGAAAGGTAACTACCACGAGACAAGTGGATGCTCATTCTGGTAAGCTGCAACCTGTTTGCTATTTCGAAAGTTTGCCATTATGGAACAAGTTACTGAAGAATTAACTAGTGGAAAAAGGGAACCGAAAATGACCGATAAAGCTGTTGAAGATAAGCGACACCGCTTAACGCAGTCGAGGAAAGCTAAGCTAGGACATCTAACTAGCCAAGTTAACCAGATGGAAACGCTGATGGAGTTTGATGATAACGTGAACACAGTTAAACAGAAATTGCGTGTGGACTTTCAAGAATCGTTTGAAGAGTTTTGTAAGATAAATGATGGTCTTAAACAATTAATGGATGAGGAAGATTTTGAGAGGGACCAAAATGCGTGGTTTAACCCGAATGCGAGCCGAATTCACTGAACATGTGGAAATGTGGATCAAAGCGGCCACGGCTCGCGCTGAACAAGCAAGATGCTATGACGCTGAAATTAACCCTTGAGATAGTGCATCTGCTCTATCCGTTACCTCCAGCAGGAGGAGTAGAGGGTGCGAGACAGTAGTTGGAAGTAAAGTGTCCACAATGTCCTCAAAGCTTAGGCTTAAAGCAAAGATGGAGAAAGCCACATTGCTCACAGAGGCAACAGCTTTGCAACAAAAACAAGATTTACAGTTGCAAGAAGCTGAAGTATAAGCTAAAAGAGAACAATTAGAAGCTGAATTAAAAGCTAGACAGGAGCAGCTAGAAGCTGAATCAAAACGACAAGAAGCTGAATTAAAAGCTCAAAAGCAACAATTAGAAGCGGATTTAAAACGACAGGAAGCTGAAATAAAGGCTAAAAAGGAACAACTGGATTTGCAAACGCTCATTGCAGCTTCAGATGCAAAAATAAAAGTTTTGAAAAATTATGAAAATGAATGCTCTTCTCAAGTGAGCCATGCATCACGCCATTCCTCACGTCGTTCAATTGAGTCTGGATATATTCAACTGCCAGCAAGTCGAAATCCAGTCACTAACAACACAAATACACATGGTCAATTCATGCCACTGCAGCCTCAGCCCACTGCTGCACCGCAGATTCAGTCCATTGGTGCACAGCGGCCTCAGCTTACTGGCACACGGCAGCTTACAACTACACCTGTAGCAGATGACCATGCAGTTGAAACACTCTGCAGTGTTATGACTCGTCAGAATACAATAACCGAGTTGATGGTGAAGCAACAGAAAATGATGACGCTTCCACCATTAGACATTCCCACATTTAATGGTGACCCCCTTGATTACAACACGTTTGTAAGGGCATTTGAGCATGGCGTAGAATCACGCACTGAAAGCCCCAAGGATCGTCTCTACTTTTTAGAGCAATTTACAAGTGGACAGCCTAAAGAGCTGATAAAGAGCTGCCTTCATATGAAGCCAGAGGAAGGCTACCAGAAAGCAATGAGGTTGCTAAAGGAACATTTCGGCAACGATTACAAGATTGCTGTAGCCTACATGAACAAAGTGGCAAACTGGACGCCTATCAAGCCAGAGGATGCTGAATCACTGAACGCTTTCTCACTCTTTCTGACAGCATGCCTCAACACCATGACTGAAGTAAGCTACATGGAGGAGCTTGATAATGTTGCGAATTTGAAGGCCATTGTTTTGAAGCTTCCCTACAAGCTACGTGAAAGGTGGAGAGGTGTCGCATTTGGAGTGCAAGAGCAACCTGACAAGAGAATCAAATTCAAAGACTTGGTCGAGTTTATCAACAAACAAGCCAAGATTGCACTGCACCCAATCTTTGGAGACATAAAGGATAGCACAACAGCTAAAGCACCTACACCCAAGCAAAACAATAGCAAAGAACAGAGGAAAAGCATGATTAAGAAGTCATTCACTACAAGTGCTAAACAGTTTGACAAACAGGAGGCAAACACAAAGCCAAAAGAGAACACAAATTCAGAAAGGACTGCAACAAAGACGTGTCTTTTCTGTGACGGTGAGCACAACTTGGACTCGTGTACTAAGCTGAAAGGCAAGCCACACAACGAGAAGATCGACTTCCTGAAGAGCAAAGGATGTTGTTTCGGCTGCTTAAAGCAAGGTCACATGAGTAAGTCCTGCAAGGCAAAAGTCACCTGCCAGGTGTGTTCACTAACGCATCCAACGTTGCTGCACATCAAGAAAAAGGACACCGTTGCTGAAACAGAAAAGGAGACACAGAGTTGTGAAACACAAACTATCCTCAGTGCCTTCATTGCTGCAGAGTCCGAGGGTGGTGAGTCGACTGGGGCCGGGGAAGACGACTGCACGCTGGCGATCGTTCCTGTCCAGGTCAAAGCCAAGAGGAGAAACACAGTGGTGCAGACGTACGCCTTCTTGGACCCAGGAAGCTCGGCCACATTCTGTAGCGAGGCGTTGATGAAGGAATTAAAGCTCACTGGAAGAAAGACAGACATACTGCTGAGAACCATGAACGCAGAGAAACCTGTTAGTACTTACGTAGTGTCAGGCTTGGAAGTCAGCAGTTTGTCCGGAGAGGAGTTCATCGATCTCCCAGATGTCTTCTCGCAGAAGTCCATACCTGTGGGAAAAGAAAATATACCAAAACAAAAAGATCTAGAAAGGTGGACCTACCTTAAAGGAATACACTTACCTCACATTGAAGCCGACATCGGATTGCTCATAGGAGCAAATGTACCCAAAGCTATGGAGCCGTGGGAACTAGTGAGCAGTGTTGACAACGGCCTGTACATGGTGCTTACAAAGCTAGACTGGACCGTGAACGGACCTTTAAGGGAATCAATCAGCCATGAAGACAAAGGAGGGCCAAAGAGGAAAACAGCAAACCGAATATCAGTCAGCAGTGTGGAGAACCTGTGGTTGCAACAGTTCAAGGTGGATTTTCCGGAAAGTGGAAAACATGAAGAAGTGGAGATGTCCAGGGAAGACCATCAGTTCATGGACATGGTCACCGAATCTGCTGCACTGATTGATGGCCACTACTCCTTATGTCTACCCCTCAAGAACAGATTAGTTCATATGCCGAACAATCGACCAGTTGCTGAGCAGCGAGCACAAAACCTAAAGCGGAAGTTTCTCAGGAATGACAGCTACAGACAGGAGTATACCGCGTTCATGGAAGACCTGCTAAAGAAAGGCTATGCGGTGCAACTTTCAGAGGAGGAGCTGAAGCACAAGGAAGGGAGGGTGTGGTATATACCACACCACGCCGTATACCACCCTGTCAAACTGAAGCTAAGGGTTGTGTTCGATTGTGCAGCGTCGTATCAAGGCACATCCCTGAATGACCAACTCCTTCAGGGTCCAGACTTGACCAGCAGTCTGATTGGTGTGGTGATACGATTCAGACAAGAGCCTGTTGCGATCATGGCCGACGTGGAAGCGATGTTCCACCAAGTTAAGGTGTCTGAGAAAGACTATGACATGCTCAGGTTCCTCTGGTGGACAGACGGTGACTGCAACCAGGCGCTGACAGAGCACAAGATGACCGTGCACCTATTTGGGGCCACATCCTCACCGAGTTGCGCCAGCTTCGCGTTGAGGCGGTGTGCTGAAGATCAGAGTGGACAGTTCAGACCTGAAGTGGTTCAGACCGTCCTACAGAACTTCTATGTAGACGACTGCCTCAAGTCCGTCGCTACAGAAGAGGCAGCTGTATCCATGTGTCAGGACCTCATGAAGATCTGTGCCAAAGGAGGCTTCCGTCTCACCAAATGGGTGAGCAACCGACGGAAAGTGCTTGACTCCATCCCCAAGTCTGAATTGGCAACAGAAATGAAAACATTGGATCTGGATCGTGACGAACTACCTCTGGAGAGGGCTCTCGGTCTTAACTGGTGTGTTGAGTCAGACACATTCAAATTCAAGATCACCATAAGAGATCGCCCATTCACCAGAAGAGGACTTCTCTCAGTCATTGGTTCGGTCTACGATCCATTAGGTATTCTATCACCCGTAGTCTTGCCAGCGAAAGCCATCCTGCAAGAACTATGCAGATTGAAGATTGGATGGGATGACGACTTACCTGAGTGTGTGAAGAAGCAATGGACGGACTGGCTAGCTAGTCTTCCTGCCTTGGAGCACTTCTCAGTGGCCCGATGTCTCAAGCCTGAAGAGTTTGGAAGTTGCGCATTCGCGCAGTTACATCACTTTGCGGACGCGAGTGAGGATGCGTATGGGTCAGTCAGCTACCTTCTCCTACGCAACGCAGACAACGAGACACACTGCGCATTCATGATGGGCAAGTCCAGGGTAGCGCCTCTCAGGCCTCCTACCATTCCCCGGATGGAACTGATTGCAGCTACGGTGGCCATTAAGATGGATGGTGTCCTGAGAAGAGAGCTACAACTGGAACTTGCAGAATCAATTTTTTGGACTGACAGTACGGTGGTACTCCGGTATCTACAGAATGAGACCACACGTTTCCGCACGTTTGTGGCAAACAGAGTTTCTGCCATCCTGAAGAACTCTGACGTGGAGCAGTGGAGACATGTCAGCACCGATGTGAATCCAGCTGACTGCGCCTCTAGAGGGCAAAGAGTGGATCAATTCCTGAAGAACACCACATGGGTGACTGGACCTGAGTTTCTCCACGGTCCTGAAGAGAGTTGGCCCAACACTCCATTGAGCCACACACAACTTACGCCAGATGATCCTGAGATCAAAAAGGTCACAGTGAATCGAGTAGAAGTGGAAGAGAATGTCTCTCCATTCAAAAGACTGATCAACTACTTTTCATCCTGGATCAGATTGAAAAGAGCCACGGCGTGGTTCCTGAAGTTGAAGGCCATACTGCGAAGCCTCTGTCAAAAACGCAAAGAGCTGCGTGCAGCCAACACCGAGGACGGTGCAGTTCTAAGTGAACAGCAGATCCAAAACGAGATTGACAACTTCAAGGCCAGCATTAGACCTACTCAACTGTCAGTGGAAGACCTGGATCAAGCAGAACTTGACATAATCAGATTCTGCCAGAAAGAGAAATACTCAGAGGAGATTGCGGCTTTGCACAAAGGTCAGAGTGTGAAGCGCAGTAGTCACTTGTTCAAGCTGAACCCAGTACTTCAAGATGACCTGTTGCGAGTAGGCGGAAGACTCAGTCGGGCAGCTATGCCAGAAAGTAGCAAGCAGCCAGTCATTCTGTCCAAAGACTTTCACATAACAAAGTTACTCCTCCAACAGATTCACTTTAAGACTGGGCACGGAGGGCGCAATTACATGCTCTCTGAGCTGCGCCAAAGATTTTGGATTCCAAGCGCCAACATGGCTATTAGGAAAGCGACCGGGAAGTGTGTGACGTGCCGCCGCTTACACGGAAAAGTTGGAAGCCAACTTATGGCTGATCTTCCACAAGATCGAGTGAGCCCAGATGACCCACCTTTTACTCGAGTTGGTGTGGATTATTTCGGACCACTGGAGGTCAAACGTGGAAGAACCATCTTAAAGAAATACGGAGTCATATTCACTTGTTTGGCCGTTCGCGCAGTGCACATTGAGGTGGCCTCGTCATTGGACACTGATTCGTGCATTAACGCGATCCGGCGCTTCATAGCACGCAGAGGACAAGTGAAAGAGATTCGCTCGGATAACGGGACGAATTTCGTTGCTGCCAATCGTGAGCTGAAGGAAGCCATTGCTGACTGGAACTCCTCACCGTTTCAGCATCTGTTCCTCCAGCATGGGATCAAGTGGACGTTCAACCCTCCCACCGCATCGCATCACGGCGGAGCTTGGGAGAGGTTGATACGATCAATCCGGAAAGTGCTGAATTCAACTGTGAGAGAACAGATCCTTGATGAGGAAGGCCTTCATACATTCCTGTGTGAGGCAGAGTCGATCGTCAACGGCCGTCCGATCACAAGGGCATCCAACTATCCGAATGATTTAGAGGCTCTGACACCTAATCATTTACTGCTGCTGAAATCGAAACCCTCACTGCCTCCAGGGTTGTTTGACCAGGACGACCTCTACTCAAGGCGCAGGTGGAAACAGGTACAACACCTGTCCAACTTGTTTTGGAAGAGATGGACGAAGGAGTACCTGCCTCAACTACAGGAGCGCCAGCGCTGGGCCACAGCATCCAGGAACTTTGCTGAAGGAGACGTCGTTCTTCTTGTGGACGACTCTGCGCCAAGAAACTCCTGGAGTATGGGCAAGGTCATTGAAGCAGTTCGAGACAAGAACGGTCTGGTCCGCAGAGTCAAGTTGAAGACGAAGGCTAGCGTCTTAGACAGACCCATTACGAAGATCTGTCTGCTTGTGGAGTCTGACTGGGCTAGTGGTGAAGGCTAAGCCCCATCGATGAGCTATGTACTAGCGACCTCTGGCTCTACTCTCTCTTTACTTCTCTACCTCTTTTCTCTCTTTCCTTTCTTTCTTCATTGCAGATGGAGCGATTATGGACTCTATATCCTTGAAAGTTTTGGACAATGGACACTTAAGTGTATTTCATTCATATCATTGTGCTTATGCAACAGTAATTTGCATATTTCTTGATTGTGTATATGATTCATATTTTATTTAAGAAGAAGAAGTGTGGTAATTGTCCTATGTTACTTTGTTATTAGAACAATTAGGGGCCGGTAATGTAGGCGCCAGATGCCTATTTCATGCTTAATTTTGAATTTGCCCCATATTTTGTGGATTTTGTATTTGATATTTCATGTTATTATTTCATATTGATAAGATATTTGATATTTCATTTAAATTCATGATTGATAGTAATAATTTAGATAAAAAGCATATGTACATGGTTAAAATGTTGATTTAAATATTTACTGGAGGTTACGTGCGCGCGCCTTTAATGACTTGGGAATTGTGCGCGAGGTGCCCAGCACAGTAGCCATTCTTGGATCGACACGGCTGGAGGAAGGTTGGTGCCTCACGGTTTTCTGACCGTGTCATGTCGTGACATGCCCGTGCCATACTTGATATGTGGAGCCTCATAGGTTTAGATTTAGAGATTTAAAAGTTTAGGAAGTCTATTTTCATTTGTACTCGTTTATTTTGTCTTTTATGTTTTACAATAAATATACTAAACGTGACTTCGGTGGAAGACATTTTTCTTTGGATCCTGGAACACCCGTCAGCCACAAAGCTCCAACCTTTCAAGATTTTAGTTTTAGATTTTGAAAATACCCTACAGGTTTAGTGCAGAAAGTGCAGTGTGCTTGTGTGTGTGTGTGTGTGTGTGTATGTGTGTGTGTGTGTGTGTGTCTGTGTGTGTGTGTGTGTGTGTGTGTGTGTGTGTGTGTGCGCGCGCGCATGTTTTGAGTTAGTGCAGGTTGAAAGTTCAGTTCACAAATATAGTAGTGCAGGTGGAATGTTCAGTCGCAGATATGGTGGTGGGGATGAGGGGGGGGGTTGTCAGTGGCCTTGCTGGCTAGAGGCTGACAGTGGAGGGAGAGTGGGTTGAGTGTTCAGTATCTTGATTGCTTGGTGCATTGAGCTGCTTGCAAGCCTGGTGGTACGGGAACGGAGGCGCCTGTACCTCTTTCCAGAGGGCAGGAGGCTGAACAGTTTGTGTGCAGGGTGGCTTGTATCTTTGATGATCATCAGTGCTTTCCGGGTGAGGCGTGTGGTGTAAATGTCCTGCAGGGAGGGGAGTGGTACTCCAATGATCTTCTTCGCTGCGTTCACAACACGCTGGAGTGTCTTCCTGTTTTTCTCCGTGCAGCTTCCGCCCCACACTGTGATGCAGATGGACACGACGCTCTCTATGGTTCCTCTGTAGAAGCAAGCAAGCAAGCAAGCATAATAATAAACTGTACTTAGGGATTACTAAGCCTGCTTAATAATAACTAAACAGGACTTAGAGATTACTATAAGCGTGGCAAGCCCGCTTAATAAATAGGTATTCAATGCAATGGACCGTCCCTCCCTGGGACCGGGACAACTGGGCACAGTGAAAGGGGGCAGATTTGGATCCTCATTACATTGCATATTTGGATTTAACCTGGCCCCAGCTTCTTAGGCCTCTACGACTGTCTGGAGGGCCTATAGGCCTAGTTCACCCGTTTCCCCCCCTGTCGCTTCCCTGCAACAATATAATATAATATAATATAATATAATATAATATAATATAATATAATATAATATAATATAATATAATATAATATAATATAATATGATAATGCTTCGGGTGAAGAGAGAGACGGAACTAGGACTGTAAAGACAGCTTTATGGTAAGTTTGTGTGTGTGTGTGTGTGTGGGGGGGGGGGGGTGCGTTGCCACGTCATTACGCACTGAAATTGCGTCGCGAGGCAAGCTTTCTTGACACGCGCGACGCGAGTGGATGGAGAGTTGTGTGGACAGGAGAGGGCGAGGGTGCCTACTAGTACTGCTTCTTGAGTGCCTCTAGAAATCGTCCTGTCAGAAAGAACAAGTGGATTGGGCATTGTCTGTATACCCCCCAGTGTGCCCGTTCCTCTGACAAAACTCTTTGCTCTTGTGGGCTTTCTACAACCTTCAAGTATGGCGTGTATGTTGTCAGATTAGCTGGCTAGCTAGCTTGCTAGCTAGGTAACTACTCGATGCAACATTGGATGTCAGCTGAAGCAAATGCTAACTGGCCAACAAAAACGACTCTTGGTGTTTTGTAACAAGTCCGCAGCTCTACTCATCGAGAAGGTACGTTTTGCGTCTTGGTGGCTGTTGTGTTTAAGCGGTCACTACATTTGTTGTCTTGTGTTTTTACCGACGACAGGTCCATAGTTATTTTGCTGCATGTACAGTAAACTTTGCTATGTTGTTTTTCCCTGGTTGTAGCCAATTCAGTCAATAATTTGACACTGACAGGCGGGTGATCATTTGGCGCCTGTGTCCTGTTAACTCAGATGGTCAAAAGACATAAAAAGTTAATTTAACAGTCAATGCCTACACTCTAAATCTAGTTCGGCAATTTAAGGTCGGGTCATAAAGAAGATGCTGCGATATGAATAGATGTCATTTTTTTTTCATTTTGTGTGGTGGCGTGAATTGAAAGGGGGAGACGGGCATAGAACTAGCGCTTGTCAGCAAGTTCACTGCATTTGCAGTGTACTTTTGCGGGGGAAAAAATCTAGAGTGTATTTCTAAACGTACCCCCCAGTGGGTTGAGTTGGCGAGAAACCAGATTGACTTTACTTGTGCCTAAACAATGTACGTCACCCTCGAGGACAGTTTCGGTTCCCCCTCGTCCCCTCTATTTGCTGGGATTTGCAAATGTGTCATCGCATGTTTTCGGTCAGCAACTGGAAGTGTAACCCGTGAAAGTGTTGCTGAACAGAAGACATTCAGCAATCACATTCACAATGACTTTTGGAGGGAGTTGTTTTTCCTAAACTGTGGCATCCATCAGTACCCTAATGTTTTTGCACACTGCCTGTGGCAAACGTAGGGCTCTGAATGTTTCAATCTTGTGGTAAGACATTATGAAGCGACATGATGTTACATGTATCAACTTTTGTATGCAGTTAGTAGCACGGGTCTAGTTCATGTTCGAGATTATTCTGGTTGTTTCTGGACGTGCACTCATTATTTTGCTGTGTGCTGTCTTCACTGCATATAGACTACGACATGTGTTTGGATGTTTACGTACTCAATATGGAACGTACAAAGGCATGTATTTCGACACCAACTGTGGTACGCATTTGCAACATAACAATTGCAACAATGCAACACCTTCTTCTAAGTCCTGTTGTTTCTGGGAAGCTTAGCCGACTTATCTCTGTAAGGTGACTTTGGATGTTAGTTTCATTCCTGCACAGAGCAACAAGGCTCTTGGTGGATGCATGCCATTGTGTTTATTTTATTTCTCCATGCATTAAAGGTAAACCATAATAAAAACTAATGTATTACCTCAGTTGGTATTGGTGATAAGAACATTGTGATCTGTATGTAGTCTGATGCCCTTGCACCGCAGTTGAATACTGACAAGACTGGTGTGCCTATTGAAATTTAGTGTGCCTGCCGACTAACTCAACTCTAACTGTACGTTTCCCTGTGTTGGGTACCTGAAGGCACATTGGAGACAGCTGTCAAAATGAGAGATCTGTAAATAATCTGATGCTGTTGTCAGAGACAGGTGTGCTGCATGTTGCTATGTATATTCTTACTCTTTAAATGAACTTTGGCTAATGTAACTGAGGTGTTCCCGCGCAGTCTGCCCTCTTGGGGTCTCGTACTCACCACCTCCTAGTCAATGCATTGGTTCAGGTACGGGAAGCACAGCACGATACCACTGATCTAAAGGACCAGTCTGATAACCCAGCGCTACCGATACTGTATGAGGCTTTGGGAGGGAGGGATGTTTACTAACGTTCCACGCCACACTCCGCTAGTGGCCTCCTCAGTTAGAATAACTCTTTATGTTTTCCTGTGTTGGTCTCCTGAAGGCGCAATGGAGACGGATGTGAAAAGCGTTTCCCTGGCGGTGGAGGGCATGACGTGCGGCTCCTGTGTCCAGTCCATCGAACAGCGGATCGGGGGCTTCCCTGGAGTCCTGCACATCCAGGTACGGAGTCTACGGACCTTACCGCACTGCATTGCGCTGCACCAGTTGCATTTACCGGAGATCACTGTACTACCCGACCTAGTCACGGGGGCGTAGTAGTGTGATGTGTGTATGTGGTTAGTTGGTATACATTGTTTCTAACGTGTGTGTGTGGGTGTGTGTGTGAGAGAGAGAGAGTGTGTGAACGTGAACAGGAAAACAATCTTGGAATGCATTACATGACATTACATCACACTTTGTTGACGCTTTTATCCAAAGCGACTTTTTACTTAGTTATTTTGCTGAAGGGCATTCATACCTTGAATGGAGGTGTGAGGGTGGGATTCGAACCTACAACCTCTGATCTTAAGTCCACCTCCCTAACCATTAGGCCACAACTGTCTAGGCATAACCCTGTTTGCTTCCATAGCTCTACAGTAATTAAAGAGCCACATTTTTTGGCATTAAAACCAGGGCTTTGAACCGGTTCAAGGAACGAAAACGAAAACCAGGAACTTTTTGTATTTTACAGGGAACAGAAACGAAACCGGAAACGTTATTATTTTTTATGTTCTGGAACGGAAACACTTATTTAAAAATAGTGGTAACCGGTTAATACCGGTTAATACCGTTCCTCAAAAAAAAAAAAAAGTAATTATTTTCCTGCGCACGTTACCATGACGGCTGAGGTTCACGTCCTGTGTGACATCAGACATTCTCTGACTGAATGGAGAGAGAGCTATGGATTACAAAGTCTCCACTACACATCTTAAATAAGAGAAACCACTGTCATACAAAAGGGCAGAGTTTGCATTGCATTATTGTAAGATATTGCAGAGAAGCACGTGTAGAGCGCACTGAGAATGTTCAACGTTATTGGGCATCCATGGGTGCTTCAAATATGCACAAACTCACAATGTCCATCATAGCGCTCCTCGTGACCCAAGTCAGAATGGAGCGCACATTTTCATCTTCTCCGCTTAGGTCATCCCTGATTGACAAAATTCTGGAGAATATTCTTTTCATCCGCTTGAATAAACAGTTTGGAAGTAGGCTGACTCATTTGCACTTCTGTCTTTCTTGGTTAATTAACGTCAGTTAGGCCTATGGGGAGTAATCAGCTGACAGCAACGATAATAACCGTTATAATTCCGTTTCTGTTCAGAACGGAACGTTTGGAAAAAAATAATGGTTCAAAGCCCTGATTAAAACCAAAGTGAATGTCTAAAATAAACTTCCTCTTCAACTGCTTGTGATGTTATGACACAGTTTACTAGTAGAGTAGAGTAGAGTAGAGTAGAGTAGAGTAGAGTAGAGTAGAGTATCATTTATTGATCCCGAGGGAAATTAAGATGTTCAGCAGCATACATACAAAGAAAAACAGAATACACAAGACATTGCACTACTAGAATAAAGACAGAAAAAACAAGACTTTACACACATCATTGCACATATGTTAACATACAGCACACGCTTGCATACATTTAGGCAGGCAGGCCCCCCCCCCCCCCCACACACACACACACACACACACACAGCTGTGGTTGGTGATGAGAAGAAAAAAGTGTGTGTGCTGCTGTCCTTATTCGCCGTTTCTTGGTTTTCTTAGCAATCAGCACACATATTTGCCAGATCCACGAAGTATTTCTAGTCCCGTTAACCCTGTTGTACTTGCACAGGCCAAGCCATTGTCTTCACATCCTAGCATGTTGAATTAGATTTAAAGAACGCGGGCCAAGACAAATGTTTAGCCTTCAGGGTCAATTCTCGACTCGGGGACGGACTTGAGTCCGGCCTGGTCTCCACGGAAACATCAGTAAGCAAGGGCAGGCTCTCTCCTAGCACTTAAAGTGATACTGTCCCATTTTTGGAAATAAGCTCATTCTTGGAAATACACCTCCCATTGAGTAAAATAATAAGGTTTTACCGTTCTCCTGTACTTTCAACCGTTTTCTAGTTATGGCAGTGCAAATTTTACCTCCATGCTAGCAGTTAACATTGAGTCCTATGAGACTAGTTAGCCGCGAGCTGGTCTCATAGGACTCCATGTTAACTGCTATCATGGAGGTAAAATTTGCACTGCCATACCCAGAGAACGGTTGAAAGTACAGGAGAACGGTAAAACTCTATTATTTAACTCCAGGGGAGGCGTAAAATAAGCTTATGTCCAAAAATGGGACACTATCACTTTAACAGCCTGAGACCGTAAAAGTAAAAGTAGGAGTGAACAAAAAACAAACAAACCCTGCTTCTTTCCTTAGCGCAGTTAACTTTACTGAGTACCTGGGGGCCTTGCGGCGGCGCTGTGGTGCAGCGTGCTAAGCCCCCCACATTTGGGCTTGCATGCCCATGGGGACCCCGGTTCGAGTCCGGCCGGGGTCATTTCCCAGCCCTGCTCCATATCTCTCTCCAGTTGATTTCCTGTCTCCTCTCACACTATCCTGTCATAATAAAGGCCCAACCCCCCCCAAAGCATACTTTAAAAAAATCAAACTAACTTCACTGAGTACCTGATCTAAAGTTACTGTAGATGATCAACTGATTCTATGCTGGTTGGATTCAATTTGTGGCGGATTTTCTTTGTTGGTTTTAGTTTATACTCAGTATCTCTAGGTGGTATAACTCATGTGCTACTGTTGCACTTACACCATGAATTTATTTACTACTTCTTTTACTTTTGACACCTCTTTATGTCAACTTGGTTCCCTTAACTATAAACACCTCGTAATTTGATTAGGTCCCCTGAAAAGAGAAAAATCTTTTATGTTATCATGACAGTGTACTTTGTGAAGCTGTTTTATAAAACCTAGTAGTGTATATGCTTTTTTTATGGTGGGCATATGCCACGAGAAACTGCCCAACATAGTGTTTCCAATGATGATGCTAGTCACTTGCTAACAAGCTAACTTCTCAGCCACCTTGACTAACGGGCAACACTGAAGTGAACCATGTCGACAGCGACGTGTCTGTAAGCATGGCTGCACCGCACGTTCGACCCGTGCCGGCGTGGCACTTACTACAGGAAGACTTTAACAAGCCAAGAGCTGTAAAAAAAAAAAGACAGATAAGGCGTGTCATTGCCCTCCTCCCCACAGGGGCAACGGGTGTGTGTGTGTGTGTGTGTGTGTGTGTGTGTGTGTGTGTGTGTGTGTGTGTGTGTGTGTGTGTGTGTGTGTGTGTGTGTGTGTGTGTGTGTGTGTGTGTGTGTGTGTGTGTGTGTGTGTGTGTGTGCATGTGGGGGTGTAATTGAGGAAAGCTACTGGTACTCTTACCCCTTCAGATGGCCTTTCTGCTTTTTGGTAATGTGGCCTGCCCTTTCCATTATGGTGTAGTAGATCTGCGCAGCCCCCCTAAGGGCCCAATGAAGAGGTAATGCAATAGCGTGTGTCTGATTGGGGCTTGACCTTTTGCAGAGAGTGGACATGCACTATGCTAGCTGGATTGATTGTGACATAACCCAGCGAAACGTGATTACAGACCTTTGAGGGAGGGGTTGGCACCGGCAAGTGGTGCTGTTTTTTTATGAGTGTAGGTTGATTGGCCTTGGCACCGATGTGCCTTTTTGAAGACTTGAAATCAGAGCCATAGGTCTACACTAGTGTTTCTCAACGTGGGCGGTACAGCCCCTCAGGGGGGCGTTGGGGAGCTCTAGGGGGGCATTGAGAAGGATACAGCTGATAGGTGGTGGTGCTTAGTTGCCTTTGGGTGGCACAAGTCCATTTCATTTTTTAATACTTAGGGGGGTGTTGGGAGGCTTGTGATGAGGCCAAGGGGCCGTTTGTTCAAAAAAGGTTGAGAAACACTAGTCTACATAGTGACTGCAAAAAATAACATAATTCAGTTAAAAAAGGCATAATTGAATCACTTTTGAAAACCATTGCTGCAATGTGCAAACATAATATTGTGTAAATGCAGCTGAAGTGTCTGTCGTACATCTATGTGTCATACATACATCTATGTAGGGGCTGAATATTTTTTTCATAGGTACTGAAAATGCATGTAGGGCATTTTGTGTGTGGCGATGTAGCCCAGAGGAAAGAGGAAGGGCTTTCTACTGACTCCGGCTGTATTGGAAGTCAGGTGATGCCTTAAAGGAAATGCCGAAGAAATCACAAGTTCTTGCTCGCTCACTTTTGTGCGTGCTTATGTGTGTGCGTGCGTAAGATGCTGTGTGGGGCCATGTGAGTGTGACCATGTGCTTAAGCACATGAAGCGAAGAATGTGAGCAAAGGGTTCATTTAGTGACTGGAATACTTTGTCAGAATACTTTGTCTGAACTTTGGCAGAGGTTCTTCGCCATTACATTGCATTTCATTATATTACATTGCATTTTATTACATTATATTGCATTTACCAGAAACTTTTATCCTGAGTGACTTACAAAGAGGATTTGCATAGCAAGTAATGTGGGGGAGGGGGAGTACTGCAGTATAGACTCTCTCTCTCTGTCTCTGTCTCTGTCTCTGTCTCTCTCTCTCTCTCTCTCTCTGTCTCTGTCTCTGTCTCTGTCTCTGTCTCTCTCTCTGTGTCTGTCTGTGACTGGAATCCAAGTATGTCAGTTGTTTTGTGCCTTTAAAAAGAATGTCTGACCTACAATGCAGAAGTTCCACAGGAGCAATGTTCATAAATCCATTGTGCAAGCTTTAGTGTGCCATAATTCAATAGCTTTCCATGCCCTTGTAGCCTTACTGTTTGCTTAACAAGGACTGAAAGGACTTAACAATGTTGAGCAATGGCATTAGGTCAAGGTTGCATACTATGCTTTTCAAAAACAACACTGGCGTCAAGTAAAGTGTTACCGACTCTTTTATCCAAAGTGACTTACAGTTATTTAAGGTACAGGGTATTGGGTACAGTCTTCTAGAACAGTGTAGGGTTAGGTGCTTTGCTCGGTCACCTCAGCCATGGAAGTAGGGAGTGGAAGAGAGGGATTTGAACCTGCAACCCTCTGATCTGAAGCCCATCTCCTTAACCACTAGGACACGGCTGCCCTGTAGCACTGCTTCTCTACGGGTTCGCTACTTTTCATTGCAGTAAGCCTTTATCAGAATCCTGAGTAGTCATGGTTAAGCGGTTAGGCCGTCAGACTTGTTGCCCAAAGGCTCCCAAACCCGCCAGGTTGGGCGGGGGGAGTGCTCTCCCCCATCCTCCTCCATGACTGAGTTAGCCTGAGCATGGTACCGTTCTGCTGCACTGCTCCCTTTTGGGCGCCATTGGGGGCTGCCCCCTTGCACGGATTAGGCATAAATGCAATTTCGTTGTGTGTGCAGTGTGCAGTTTTCACTTTTATGTTGTGGAATGCTGTGTCACAATGACAATGGGCGTTGGACTCTCCCAGGTGGGCTTTGACTTTTCACCTCAGAATCGTTTTTTCTGTCTTCTCGTCACAATCCTGCAGGTGTCCCTGGAGCAGAAGCAGGCTACGGTGGCGTTTGACCCGACGTCACAGTCCCCTGAATCGCTGCGAGAGGCCATCGAGGACATGGGATTCGATTGCATCCTCTCGCTTGACGCAGAGGTGACACCGGTGGCCACGGAGACTCAGCTTTTCCCCATCACCGGCGTCCCGGCGGACTCCCTCCAGCAGGCGCTCGTGGCCGTGTCGCAGCTGCAGGGCGTGCTGTGTGCGGAGAAGAGCGGGGAAGACCTAGGGGTGTCGGTCACGTACGTGCCCTCGCTGACTGGTGTGGAGCAGGTTGGAGAGCTTCTGGGTAAATTGGCTGCATCACACAGCTCTAACGTCACACCCAGCAGCACGACAAACTCTACCACCACCGCCACCACCACCGCTACCCCCACCACCATGCCCACCATCTCACCCCCGCCACCCTCGCTCAGCCCTCCTCCCCCCGAGGGTCCTGCGTCGCGGGCCGCGGGGGTGGAGCTGGTGAGGATGCGCGTGGAAGGCATGGTGTGCCTCTCCTGCACCACCACCATTGAAGGGAAGATCGGAAAACTGAAAGGAGTCGAGAAGATCAAAGGTGAGTAACTTCAGTGCATAGCTTGTGGCTATTCCCAAATATGTGAAGGTCCAAACAGTAGGCTCCTTGTTGAAGGTGGTAGTTTTAAATATCCAAGGCACTCTGATTTTGGTGAAAAACAAGTGGAAAAAAGCCTTTATTTTAATGGATAACAAGTCTTCATCAGTGCAAACCAAAGGTGAGTAACGTTTGATTTGGCCGCAACCTTTGTTATGCGGTTCTTCCACAATAATCAGCATGCTCGCGTTACTCAAAATGAAAGCCCTGTTTGACAAACTTTCAAATGTATTTTTTAAGTTCCATGTAAAATAGGTTATTGAAGATGCATAGCCTCTACACTCCATCTGACTTTTGCCTTCGTCTTCACGATGTCTGGGTAGCCCCTGCAACTGACACATTTGAGTTTTTTGGGGGGTTTTTTAGGGCATTTTTGCCTTTATTTATGACAGAACAGTGGAGTAGAGACAGGAAATGAGTAGGGGAGAGAGAGACGGGGAAGGATCGGCAAATGACCCGGGCCGGAATCATAGTAACCCAGTAAGGCCACGACAGGGCCAACTGACACATTTGTGAATGGGGCTCCTTATCAAAAAGGCCTTGCATGTGATTGGATAAAAAATCTGTCCATCATCTTCACTGATGCACCACTTCGGCCACTCACATATTGTTTTCAGGCCGACCAGAATGGTGCCGGTGCCCCTCACCAGTTACGTTCAGCATTTAAAGGTACACTGTGCAGGAAATGGTCAAAAAAGGTACTGCAACTATGCTGCTCATTGAAACTGTATCGCCGATTGGCAAATTTGAACTTTTCATGAAAGTTTACTAAGAAATAAGCTATTTTTTTCTAGTATGGCCCAAGTACAGTCATTTTTGCAGCTTAAAATGGCTATTTCTGGAAATTCAAAATGGTGGTATGATTTTCATGTATGAAAAGTGCAATTTTTCTAGTCATAATGAATACTTACAATTTGATGGTGGTGGTAAATATTCATGAAAAAGGTAACATTAGTGAATGGGCAGCATGAATTCTGGAAATAAACAACTAAAAATCTCACACAGTGTCCCTTTTACGTGCTTACCTGCAAACCACCCGTGTCACAACGGGCTCTGAACCTTGGAGTGGTGAAACGCAGCCTGATGGTGTAAGTCAGGTTATCCACACTCCTCAATAGACAATCCAATTTTTTAGGGCTTTGTTTGCCTTTATTTCTGACTAGGACAGTGGAGTAGAGACTGGAAATGAGTAGGGAGAGAAAGACGGGGAAGGATCAGCAAATGACCGGGGCCGTAATCGAATCCGGGTTGCCGTCGTAGTAACCCAGTGCCCTACCGTTAAGTCACAGCAGGGCCAAGAGATTAACCCCCCCCCTCATTTCCCCATTGTCTCAGTGTCTCTGGAGTCCCAAGAAGCCTCGGTACTCTACCTGCCGTACCTCATCACGGTGGATGAGATCATCAACCAGATTGCGGTGGCCGGCTTCAAGGCCTTTGTCAAGTCCAAGCCCCGTCCCCTGCAGCTCTCCCCCACGGAGGTAGAGCGCCTGCTCAGTGTCTCCATGCCTGAAGCAGCTACAGTAGCAGCAGGCCCTGCTATGTCACCACCACCACCTGCGGAGGTCACAACCTTGCTCAAGGTAACACTGACGTTTTTGACCTTTCTATTATTAAATATGTATTGTATTGTAATACTACTACTACTAATAATAATAATGTAATTTAAAATGAATCATTATTTATTTATTGTTCTCATGTTACAGTTTTTTTTTTTTTAATATAATGTGTTTGCCATTAAATAACCATAGCTGCTTACTTAATAAAACATATAAACTAAACCAACAAACCTTGCTCAAGGTCACCGGCATGCACTGCAAGTCCTGCGTCAGCAACATCCAGGACAACATCGCCAAGCTGCCCGGCGTTACCTCCGTCACCGTCTCCTTGGAGACAGAGCAGGCCACCGTCCGGCACGACCCCAGTACGGTGTCCGTGCCAACGCTGCAGCGCGCCATCGAGGCCCTGCCTCCCGGGAAGTTCAGGACTCAGCTGCTGGGCAACAGCAGCAGCAACAGCACAGGAAGTGACCCGTGGCCTTCCACTTCCTCTTCCTGTTCCACCTCCTCCACGTTGCTTTCCTCCCAGCCGCCCGCCCCACTGTCTGCCCTGGAGCTCAGCCTCCTGCAGACCCAGACCCAGTCCCAGTCCCCGTCCCCGCCCCCGCCCCAGGCCCAGCACCACCCGCTCTCGTCCCCCCTGCTGGATCCCGGCTTCCTGCAGCCCCTGCTGGCCATGACCCAGGTCCACATCGAGGGCATGACGTGCAACTCGTGCGTGCAGAGCATCGAGGGCGTGATCTCGCAGAAGAAAGGGGTGAGGTCGGCTAAGGTGTCGCTGGCCGAACATCAAGGCACGTTCGAGTACGACCCCCTCCTGACCTCGCCGGAGGACATACGGGAAGCCATAGAGGACATGGGCTTTGATGCCTTCCTGCCAGGTATGGTGTGTGTGCGTGTGCGTGCGTGTGCGTGCGTGTGTGTGTGTGAGATGGGGGCGATGGGGGTGTGTGTTCTGGCATAAGTGTGTATGTGTGTGCACGTGTGAAACCATCTTATGTAGAGGAAGGGAGTGGTTATTGTAGTGACTGCTTTATGCTGCTGGTGCACAGTGCCTTGAGGTTTGTTTAGTTAAATTAAATCTTTTCATTTATCAAATTGTCAATCATTATAAAAAGGAAAATATTTTGTGTGCGTGTGTACGATTACTGTTAATGTCTTATTCCAAACTTGTGCTAACCCCGTTACATAGATTTTTGACAATAAAGTAGACTTGACTTGACTACTTCACAGAAACCAATTCCCTGGTGCCCAAGCCAGCTCCCGTGACCACCAGCAGCCCGTCGTCCGTGCGCAGCCAGACCCTGTCCCCATCCAGCCAGAAGGACAGGGACCTGGACATGGAGGACACTGAGCTGGGCCCGGCCAACGGCGGCAGCAGCGGCCAGTCCTACTCCAAATGCTTCATCCAGGTCGGCGGAATGACCTGCGCCTCCTGTGTAGCCAACATCGAGAGGAACCTCAAGAATGAGCACGGTAATGTCCATAGCCAACAAAAAAGCTTTATTTTATTAAAGTGGGGAGAGTGAGAGAGACAGGGAAGGAACGGCAAATGACCCGAGCCGGAAACGAACCCGGGCCGCCAGTGTAGTAACACACTGCCCTACCGTTAAGCCAGGCAGGGCCACAATAACCTTTATAACGCACTCAAGTCAACATAAAGTGATGAGCAACTTCATTCCTCATTGCTCATTCCGTAAGAAATTATTCAAAAGAAAAGAGAGAGCACAGCTCTTAACCTGACCAAAACGTCTGGCGAGAGATAAACTTCAAAGCAATGAGGAGTGATGTTCGGCCGCTCTTTTTTTCTTTTGAATAATGTCCATAGGAAAACCATAAATGTGACTGGCCACAGGAAAACAGGCCACATGTAGCCCCGGGGGAATATTGAGTTCATCACAGATGCTGAGAGTGCAGATTCTAAGCTTCACTAGTGCCTCTTCTCACTGCTGTTTTTCTGGTAGGCCTACAGCTTGACACAGCATGACTTAGCTACCACTTCCTGCTCTTCGATTTAGCTGTGTTGAGCCCAACTGAAAAGCAAAGAGTTGTGGCCAAGTCGCGCTGTGTTAAGCAGTAGGCCTACCAGACAGCTGGCCATGGAAAAGAGGCAAAGTACTCCTTACAGATGGCAATCTACCAGTATCTGAAGAACCTGTGGCATTTTCAATGTGTCCACTTCAGACAGAGTTGGGCCTTTTTAAAGACAAGTAGGGTATATGCGTTTCGATTAACCAATACTAGTTTCTGAAGCATCGAGTAGCTCCATCATGACCTCAACTTCGACATTCTGCAAAAAAGGCGGCAGATTACAGACAATTCAGCCTGGGAGAGATATACGTTAAAGGGGTATGCCACTATTTTGGGTCGTAATACAGTTAAAATCGTTGGCTGGGGTTTATTAAGGTGGTAAAGTGTCTTATTTTTCATGTTAAGCGTTGTCTTGCTTTAAGACAAGTTAAAAGAGGGAGTATGTCGCTAAGCTAGTGAAAGTCAATGGATCCGTGTAGCATGCTACGGATCCATTGACTTTCACTAGCTTAGCGACATACTCCCTGACACAGCCAACGAATTTAACTGTATTAAGCCCCAAAATAGTGGCATACCCCTTTAAGCACTGCAAGGGCTCGTTGCAGCTCTAAAGAGGGGAGCGTGGTGGCTGTTTGGGTACGTGATCTGCCGCCAACCCCTGCTGACAGTGTCCTGCAACTGAAGGAGGAGTCTCTGAACCAGGCTTTAGTGCTCCTTCAGGCAAGGCAAGGTGCTAAAATAGCTGTGGTGATGTGCTGTAGTTTGTAGTCCTGTGTGGAGTGTTGGTAAGCCTGTGTGCCCCAGACTTGAACTGCCAACATACTGTATTGCGTAGCTGCTCCAGATTGAGAGCCAAGTGTGTGGATGCCAAAGTCCAGCTTGACATTTGATTGCTTAGCACAACATTTCCTTAGACAGTCCCAGAGTGCTTACATTAAAGTAAAATGCATATCTCCGAATGTCCCAGGCTGTCAAGCCAGAGCTGTTGTGTGATTAGCAAAATGGCAGCAACAACGGAGTGCTTACATTAAAGTAAAATGCTTTCTTATATTATTTTTTTTGGGAGGTTTGGATTTTTACACCTAGTGAGAGAGATGGGGGAAATGAGTGAGGAGAGCGGACGATAAGGAAGGATTGGGATGTCAAACATGGGATGTCCTCCTCATGCCTTGTTCACACCAAGAGTGACCTATGCTAACGGAGCGACCGAAGTCATTATTTCTATGGAGGGTACGCTGAGCACCCAGAGCGAATTTTAAGGATTAAAGTCAAGCTAACATTATGGTAATGAGCTATGTCGCGGTTCATCGAAAACCAATTGGAACGTTCATATCTCCGAATGTCCTAGGCTGTCAAGCCAGAGCTGTTATGTGATTAGCTAAATCAAACATGTCAATGTCGCGTCCAGAGCGAATACAGCGAATTCAAGGCTATATTTCTTCTGCTACCTCAGCTACCAGGCAGCGTAGGTCGCTCTTGGTAAGGACGCGGCATTAGAGTTATGATATGGCGCCTTAGCCCAATGAGCCACGGTGGCCCTTGTAAAATGCCTTTTACTGTTACGTTGACCTGTTGATTCAACAGTGTAATAATGCTCAGCTTAACAGCAATGCCTGATTTTTTTTTCTGTATGCTTGTGTGTGTCCGCGTGTGTGTCCGCGTGTGTGTCCGCGTGTGTGTGTGTGCGCGCGCATGCGTGTGTCCGTGCATGCGTGTGTCCGTGCATGTGTGTGTCCGCGTGTGTGTCCGCGTGTGTGTCCGCGTGTGTGTCCGCGTGTGTGTCCGCGTGTGTGTCTGTGTGTGTGTGTCCGTGTGTGTGTGTTCAGGAGTGCACTCTGTGCTGGTGGCCCTGATGGCTAGCAAGGCGGAGGTGCGCTACAACGCCAACGTGATCGACCCGCTAAAGATCGCCGAGTGCATACGGGAGCTCGGATTCACCGCCTCTGTCATGGAGAACTACGACGGCTCAGACGGCTCCCTGGAGCTCGTGGTGAGTTGTGGACAGGGGAGAAAGAATGAGAAGAAAATAAAAATCAAAGAAATGCGTACTGAATGTGTAATAGAAGTAATATGTAATACATGTAATATAAGAAATGTACTGGCTGACATTTGAAAACTACGACGGCTCAGACGACTCCCTGGAGCTCGTGGTGAGTTTGTGAGCAACGAACAACGCTCATTGCTCATTGATTTAAACAATTTAAATAACTCTCTGATGCAAAGGGTCTGCCCCCAAAACAATATTTGGCTTGTTTGAAACGGACGGGAAACTACCATTTGCCTGGAATAGACTGGAGTAGAGTAGAATTGGCGCTTTTCTTCCGGTTTCCCGGTCTAGTCTCACCCTACGCTGTTGCTTCACTTCAGAATAGAATTTGCGGCATCCCCTCTACGTATTCAGTATCAAAGGCATATTCTGTATATGCCAATTGGAGTTCAGGCATAACACTTGTACTGGCTAGATGTTTTTTGCTCATGACACCACACAAAGCTGGTCTATGATTAATATTGGAAGCAGAGTTGGGGGGGGGTAGTGAGAAAAGGGGACAATAGGGGACTGGGGAGAGAGGACCGCAAGAAAGTGGAGGTGAAGAATGAACATAGGGCAGCCAAGAAAAAAAGATCAAAGGGGACATAGCTGGAAGGAGAGCATAATGCTTTGTGTGAAGATAATGATTTCTGCATTGTGAGTGACTACAAAGCACCCAACTACCATGTGCTGTAGACGCCTTTCCAGTTTGTGTGCTTCACATTTCTCAGAGCCGTCGTGCAGACGTACAGAACAATCCTCCTCCTGTGTCGACGTGGAGTTCTGTTATTAAGCCTCAAGTGGCTGAACTGGTTTATCTGCCAAGAATAGATTTTCTGTAAAAAAAAACCCCAGCACAGGCTGTCATTGCTCTTGAACCCTGCCATGCCATTGTGTGCGTGTATCCATGTGTGTGTGTCCATGTGCGTGTGTGTGTCCCATTCTGGTGTGACAGGTGCGCGGCATGACATGTGCCTCCTGCGTGCATAAGATCGAGTCCAACCTCATGAAGCACAAAGGTGTTGTTTACGCCTCGGTTGCCCTGGCGACCAACAAAGCCCACATCAAGTACGACCCGGAGGTGACGGGGCCGCGCGACCTCATCAGGCTGATCGAGGTGAGCAGCATGCACGTTATTATTTATTTTCTTAGCTCTCACACAGAATCTTCTATTTATTTATTTATTTTTTAAATCTAGGAAGTCCAGCGTGCTTTGTCATCACCAGATTATGTTTGCAGTCTATTTTTCCCCTTTTTTAAAATAGTTTTTGTCTAATAAAAAAACAAGGTTGCACAAGGTTGCATGTGGACCTGATTTGTGTACAAGCTAGCCCTCCAAATAGCAAACTGGTTTGTGACTGACATAGCAGTGTATGCAATTAAAATAAGAAAAACATTCACACACAATAAAAGTGATGATAATATATAAAAAATATTTTAAAAATCACTGATGACTATGTACATTTCTCATTACAGAACTTGGGTTTTGATGCATCGCTTGTGAAGAGGGACCGCACCGGCAATCACCTGGACCACAGCAAAGAGATACAACAGTAAGTTCAGGGCAGGGCAGGGCAGTCATGGGTAAGCGGTTAGGGCGTCAGACTTGTAGCCCAAAGGTTACCGGTTGGACTCTCGACCCGCCAGGTTGGTGGGGGGAGTAATCAACCAGTGCTCTCCCCCATCCTCCTCCATGACTGAGGTACCCTGAGCATGGTACCGTCCCGCAGCACTGCTCCCTTGGGGCGCCATTGAGGGCTGCCCCCTTGCTCAGGTGAGGCACAAATGCAATTCCGTTGTGTGCAGTGTGCAGTGTTCACTTGTGTACTGTGGAGTGCTGTGTCACAATGGCAATGGGAGTTGGACTTTCCTAATGGGGCTTTCACTTTCACTTTCATTTCACTTTCACCGTCACAAATGCTGCATGTGGTTTATTTAGTTGCATGTAGCCAGATATTTTTAAATGTGGATAATTTTTTATTCTGCTTAGGTGTAAACGCAACATGTGGATAAAAATAGCATTTTAGTGCCCTACATGGGATGTTTTTAAATCCAGATGCGGATTTCAAACGTTCGTATTAGAGATGCACCGGATCCTGATTTTTAGGATCCTGCCGGATACCGGATCCACTGCTTAAGATCCTGCCGGATCCGGAACCGGATACCGGATCCTACGAAAGGGTTGAAACACATAGCCAACTCGCACACGTGGGCCCTTTTTATTACGTTGGCGCAAACTATTTTTAAGACTCATTGGCTTACTGCAACACTGCCTTCAACGACTGCTTCCAAAGGGATTTCACTCCATGCAGTGATTGGGGTTGTGAAAGACTGAAAAGCCTAGGCCAGCGGTCCCCAACCACCGGGTCGCGGACCGGTGCCGGTCCGTGGACTATTTGATACCGGGCCGCACGACATAAGTTAAAAAAAAAATAAAAAAATAAAAATACAGAAGACATACCTTTGTTATGAACTGCAGTGCAGAACTTATCTCAAGTATAACTTTTAGTATCGCCATATTAATATGTGCATTAGCCTAGACGTAGCACAAGTAGGCCTAGGCTATTTTAATTTTCAATAATAAGCAAACTTTTCTTTGTGCCGTCCATCACTAGTTGAATGTCAAATGCGCCAGACGCATGCTGCGAGGCCGCGTCCACTTTATATTTCAATGCTGCAATGCAAAGTGGATGGTGGCCGTTTTCGATGGTTGGCTGTCTTCTCCGGCTCTTTCTTTTTAAGGCTTTTGAACGTTGCGAAGCAAACTTTTGGGAGCTATTTTAGAAATCCACTTCTATCATTTGTTGCTGTTTCAGTTTCGTGACAACGCTGTGTTACGAACGTGATTGCGTTGCGAGACATGTCTTGTGGTTGCAACTAATAACGACCAACACTTGTTTCAGGAGCTCCTGAAAGTCAGCGTTAGCAGAAAATCAAGCGATGACATGCAACCTTTTGCTTTTATTATTGCACATAAAGGCACTCGGACCGCGGTAGACTCAAACGCTGGTTATGCAGCAGTCCACACAAACGCGACGCGAGGGCACGAGCTGCTAGTGGCAAACGTCAGCGGTATCAAACTCCAGCTTCCAACTATCCCTCGTGTTGTTCGAAAAAACAATGACGACTGCTTGTTGTTGGAAACGGTTGACCTTGAATTAATAGAAGCGCCACTTAACCAGGAGACCTATAACCCAGTCATAAATAGCCCTGAATTTCACTGCGCAAAAATGTCCTCCTCAATGAAAATGAACGGCCAGAGCAGAGAACGCAGAGGGCCTATTCTCGCATGGTGAAAAAAAGTAGTAGTATGTAGTAAGGCCTAACCTAGTTTTGGGTGATCTTCCTTGCACCACTAGCCCTATGACCAAGAATGGCTCCACAAATTAGTGGTGTAATTGTCAGTTTAATAGTCAAATACGAAATGTTATGTTTAGATGTAGGCTGGTACACATTTTGAATCGAGTGAAGGAAAAGGAGGCCTTATTTTTAAACCCTATTGATACTATTGATGCTATTATTATTAGGCCTATTAACAATGATAACAAATAATAATGATAATAATAATAGTAATAATAATAATAGTGTGATAATAATAATATTTATTATTGTTATTATCATCATTGTAATTATTATTATTATTATTATTATTATTATAACGCGTGACTACCGGTCCGCGAAAAAAAAATGGGACTCAAACCGGTCCCTGGTGCTAAAAAGGTTGGGGAACCCTGGCCTAGGCTACGTAAAAAGGAGAGATGCCCCAGATCCTGATTTTTAGGTAACTGCTGGATAACAGATCCACTGCTTAAGATCCTGCCGGATCCGGATAGTCTGAAAAACCCTATTATCCTGCCTGATCCGGAACCGGATCTTGGATCCTGTACATCTCTAGTTCGTATACGTGGAAACAATAGGCCAAAACGGCTGCATTTACAAAAATATCCTTCTACGTGGAAGCAGCACCTTTAGTTATGTGTCGTTGACGAGCAGGAAGAACATGTCTTAGCATAATATTGAAGTTGTTGTATTTAAAGAGCACTGCTGATATCTCCCTTATGGCCTCATTTAATGTACATTACATTACATTACACTTAGCTGAAGCTTTTATCCAAAGCGACTTACAGTTATTATGTGGGGTTAGGTGCCTTGCTCAAGGGTACCTCAGCCATGTAGGGAGGTAAAGATGGGATTCACATTGGCCATTTATGTATGTATTTTATTAAAATGTATTTTTTTGGTCTTTTAGACTTTATTAGTGACAGGACAGTTTGAGAGAGAGACAGGAAACGCTTGGGAGAGGGATGGGGAAAGGGTCCGTAAAGGACCCGGACGGAATCAAACCCGGTTGGGCCCGTTAGTAGCAGACGAGTGCCCCACCGCTGAACCACAGTAGGACCACATTGGCCATTTATAACCGTTGATGTGCTCTCCTCCATATACCTCCCCAGGTGACGTCGGACGTTCCTGATCAGCCTGGTTCTGGTTCTGTGTGCCGGTGATGGGCTACAAGTCTGACGCCCTATTCGCTTACCCATGACTGCTCAACTACTTACCCATCCCTCCCTCCCTCCCTCCTTCGTCCCTCCCCAGGTGGCGTCGGTCGTTCCTGATCAGCCTGGTGTTCTGCGTGCCGGTGATGGGCATGATGATCTACATGATCGTGGTGGACGAGCAGCTGAGCTCCACGTCGCACCACCACAACGCCTCGGGCTCGGAGGAGATGGAGGATCGGCAGGCCTACCACCAGCACATGGTCCTGGAACAGCAGCTGCTGCCCGGACTCTCCATCATGAACCTGCTCTCCTTTCTATTCTGCGTACCTGTGCAGGTGAGGGGGTTAGTTATACATCGAATTACACTGTATTCAGTCAGTACTGTGTTTCGGAAACACAGTGGGGAACTATCACTACATTAAGTGGCAGTGTAGCGTATGAATTTGTTACATATTGATTCATGTGTGAATTCTAAAACATGGAAGAGAATGAACTGACACGAGGGACGTGGGCACCTTAGAAACGGTGACATGTGGCAGAGCATGGAAAATATAATTGTGCATCCATTAGGAATTGAATTGACTCTGCCTGCTGCTGAGTGTGGGCTGCATTGGCCTGGGATTGTGAGACACATTCGCATGAATAAATAGGAAGAATAATCTGGTGCCACATAGATGCCTATTTTTTGTTTATTTTTTTCAGTGCAATCAAACGTTTCGACCCTGATGAAGACACATGTCGAAACATTTGTCTTTTCACACTGAAAAAATAAACAACAGACAATAGACATCTGTGTTGTACCAGATTTTTCTTCCTTTTTATTTATGATTAAGTCCTGCTCTGGTTGCACTGTATTGTTACTTTAGAAGCACGGAGTATGTATTTCTTTTGTTCATTTGAAAATGTAAGAAGTGCAACACTGCTATGGTCAAGGTTTTAATGTGAAAGCTGACATTTCGGTCAGTCAGACCTTCATCAGAGTGGGTCAGTGGAGAAGGTCAGAGAAAGTCACTCTGATGAAGGTCTGACTGACCGAAACGTCAGCTTTCACATTAAAACCTTGACCGTAATTGTAGCAGTGTTGCGCTTCTTCTATAATTTTCAAGTGATTTCCATTGAGATAGCTGCACCTGCAAACAAAGATTCAAGGTGTGCAGGCCACCTCCTCCATTCTACTTGAAGTTCATATGATCATTAACATGAGCCTTCTGAGGATTTGTATAGAAATTATGATTTGTTTCCAGACATCAAAACCACAGAACATATCGTGTTACTGTATGTGTGTGAATATCGACACCAACCACAGCTGCCTAACCAACACCTTCTCGCATTCTGAATCGGCTTTTTCTTTACCCGTCTTATATTCCCTGAGCTTGGCTGTATTTCCTCCTTCTGAGGTCAGTTTGAATGAAAGTGTCAGCCAAGTGTTAGCGCACAAGATTTGGTGCAAATCCATTCACCTGTTCAAAAGTAATCACACAAACAATGCTAGATATATACTATATACTATACTACCTATATACTATTTATAACTATACAGCCGCGGAAAAAAATTGAGAGACCACTTCAAAATTTTCAGTTGTTCTGATTTTGTTATCGATAGGTATGGGTTTGAGTAAAACAAACATAGTCATTTCATTCTATAAACTACCGACAACATTTCCTCCGAATTTCGAAAGAAAATATTGTCATTTGGATAATTTATTTGCAGAAAATCTCAAAATGGTCAAAATAACACACAAGATGCAATGTTTAAAATATCAAAAAAGGCAAAGAAAACAAGATGATATTAACTGTTAAACAACATAATAGTGATGTATTAACTTGGGAAGAATTCATAAATCAATATTTGGTGGAATTAGCCAGATTTGTAGTCACAGCTTTCATGCGTTTTGGTATGCGTTCCATTACTCCTTCACATTGTTCTTGGATGACTTTCTTCCAGGCCTGGTGCAAGAAATGATGTTGCTGAGCTTGGGTTGATGGCTTGTGACCATCCAGCTTCCTCTTGATCACTTTCCAGAGGTTTTCAAAGGGGTTCGGGCCTGGAGTTTGGGCTGACCATCTCAGGGTATTCATCTGGTGGTCCTCCATCCACACCTTGATTGACCAAGCTGAGTGGCTGGAGCAATGTCCTTCTCGATAAAAACATTCCTCAGCGTTCAGGAGCATTGTAAGAACATTTAGAAACAAGTTTTGGCCCAATGTACCTAAAAATAAATAAATCCTCCTCAATTCATAGATGGCTGCTATTTTATGTGCAATGAGTGCAATGGTAAAACTAAAGACGTTTATATTTTTAGATGCGTCCTAGCATCTCTATAAGAGGTTATGTCCGTCCGTCCGTCCGTCCGTCGATCGGTCGGTCGGTCAGTCGGTCCGTCTGAAACGCATTCTCTCCTGTGTCCACAAGGCGGCAGGCGGACGCATCTTAGTCTGCCTGTCTGACTTGTTATTAAACTCCTCCTCTCCCTCCACAGTTCATCAATCATTTTTGGTAACCCCCCTCCCCTCTCTCTACCTCTCTCTTTCTCCCTCTCTCCACTATAGTTCATCGGTGGCCGCTACTTCTACATCCAGGCCTACAAGGCTGTAAAGCACCGGACGGCCAACATGGATGTACTGATCGTGCTGGCCACCTCCATCGCCTTCGCCTACTCGCTGGTCATCCTGCTGGTGGCCATGGCCGAGAGGGCAAAGGTCAACCCCATCACCTTCTTCGACACGCCACCCATGCTCTTTGTCTTCATCTCCCTCGGCAGGTGGCTGGAGCAGATCGCCAAGGTAACTAATTACTACCTTCGCCAAGGAGGTTATGTTTTCTGTCTGTCTGTCTGTCTGTCTGTCTGTCTGTCTGTCTGTTTGTTTGTCTTTCTCTCAGCAGGATAACTCAAAAAGATATGAATGGATTTGAATGAAACTTTGTGGAGTTGTTGGAAATAACAAAAGGAACAAGTGATAACATTTTGGTTCGGTATGGATCCAGATTCTTCACCATTGCGGGATGGGGCGAATTTTGACATTCCAGTTTCTAACTCTGCAAAAAGTTTTTTTTAAAGGTGTTAACATAGTCAAATATTCTATCAAACAGCTTCCTTGGAGGAGGTCTGCATTCTCTGCGTGCGTTTCTAGTTATACATTGTTATTTTTCTTTTATTTAGTCGATGGGCCCTTTTCCTTGATTTTTATTCGAAGTTGTGGGGTTTTATTGGAATAAACATGAATAGAATAGTATAGAAAGCATTTATTTTCATTATTCTTTCTGAACCAGAGAAACTTTTACATCATATATGAAATAGATGTGTAATCAATAGTGTTTGATTAATCTGTTTACCAGCCCTGCGTATTGGATTCTTTCACTGTACAACTTACTTCCGCTCTGATGTGTGGTCTTGTTTCCTCTCTGTTTCAGAGTAAGACTTCGGAGGCCCTCTCTAAGCTGATGTCCCTCCAGGCCACTGAGGCCACAGTTGTCACTCTGAAAAGTGATATGTCTGTGCTCAGGTACAGTAGGGTGTCTGTCTTTATTTACCTGTATTGACTTAGGAATGCTGAGGGTATATTCTCCGCATGATTTCTATAGGGTTTTTATTTAAATATTGTCAGCATTCTATGTGGCGGCCGCATGACATCATAGATGTCCTGTTCTCAGGGAATAATGGACACCTGCTCAGCCAATCAGGAGACGTTCCGTCTGCTCACCGGGTGATAATTACCCACTCTGTGGGTACATTCTAATATGCAGACTTCCGTCCTTACTCGAGGCTGACGCCGGGGCGTCAGAGAAACACGAGGCCACAAGCACAGACCGAGGACGGGAGGCCGCATATTGGAATTCACCCAATGTTCTTTTTTAGCTGCACTTGTCTCACAGGACTATATGGCTTTTTGACTGGTCTATAGTCCCTTTTTGTCCCTTGCCTTGCAACACTTGTACTAACTATGAAGAATATTTAGTTACTCTAAATATAGGTGTAGTTCACCTTTTTCACATTTTTTCCCTTATTAAATGACACGTTTGTGTATTTAAATGTCACAAACCATTTTTACATTTGGATACTCGCATCCAATGTGAATTGTCTCATCTTGCTGGCACCATGTGTTTAGTGAACACACAAAAATAAGTGAGGCTGACATGCTGACGTGTTCTTTCCCCTCTCTCTCTCTCTCTCTCTCTCTCTCTCTCTCTCTCTCTCTCTCTCTCTCTCCCTCCCTCCCTCTTTAGCAATTCAATTATTTTACCCCTTCTTCTCTTCTTTTTCTTTTTCTGTCCATTCACCCTTCTTTTTTGTATGATCTCCTTTGTTTATCTCCTTTTTTCTTTTTTTTGTCCTTTTCTGTCTGTTGTGATTTCTTATCCTCTCTGACATGTTACTTTTCCATTCATTTACCTGCCTCTCTTTTACCATTTAACTTACTCTCTCCCTTTCGTTTTCTTCTTTTCGATATCTATTGCTCCCTCTCTCTATGTCCCTCAATCCAACCCTTTAATCTCTCTTGTTTTCTCCCTTGGTCTTTATCTGTCTGCATTGTTCTCTTTCTCTCTCTCTCTCTCGCTCTCGCGCTCTCTCTCTCTCTCTCTCTCTCTCTCTCTCTCTCTCTCTCTCTCTCTCTCTCTCTCTCTCTCTCTCTCTCTCTCTCTCCCTCCCCTCCTCCCATAGTGAGGAGCAGGTTGACGTGGAGCTGGTTCAGAGGGGGGACGTGGTGAAGGTGGTGCCCGGGGGGAAGTTCCCCGTAGACGGCCGCGTCATCGAGGGCCACTCCATGGCTGATGAGTCACTAATCACAGGTAGGCTGGAGCTGCGACATTATCAGATCAGATTGATGAACAACCCCTGATAGGGGTGGGCGATATGACGATATAACATTGTGAATCGTGAAATCGAGTACAAGATTGTCTCGAATCTGCCAAAGTGGAGAAATGGTATAGATCGTCTTGCAGTGAGGATGTTTACTATCAGTATCAGAGTGATGTCTACTTACTTAGTGTTGTTGTCTTCACTTTATACATTATTGTATTTCAATACATCGTGATATGACGTTTGTGCCATATCGCCCAGCCCCTGACAAAAACTATGGAATGAGCAACCTTTTTTGGAGAATGTTCATTCCGTCGTTTTAATGTTGTAGAAAAAAAGCTTATCACAAACATGAAACAAAACTGACTTTAAGAAACACTTAAAAGAATTAAAAAATAAATTGTGTTAGTGTGTTATCAGTAGGGCTGGGTAAAATAATCAATTTAATCAATTCTGAATCAATTTCACTTAAAATACATATAATTGATTCACAGGGCACAAGGTCGTTTTTCTTTGTGTTCTTTTTGTTTAATTTAGGTTATGGAAAATACCCAGTAGGTATTAACCAATTTGGCCTAGGCCTAGTAAATAAAAATGAGCAATCTGTTAACACTGTCAAGCGACAGCCCTTTCACATTTTTTTAATGTAAAAAAATAGGCTATAGCATCTTCTGGGAGAAATCCTGGCACCAAGTAGGGAACGGATTGAATCAAATTGAATTGAATCGTGATTAATTGATTTAAAGCCCTAAGTATCTCAATCGAATCGATGCAGGAACATGGCTGTGATGCCCAGCCCTAGTTATCAGTGGCCACTATCATGGCTGATGAGTTACGTCATCACAGGTACTGGAGCTCTGGATTATCAGATCAGAGTTATGTAGATTATTACCGTACGTCCTCAGCTGAGCTGAGCCATAAACTCGGGGTCACCTCGGTCCGTGTATGGGTGTGTGTACTGTGTAGATGTGTGCGTGTGCGCGTGTGTGCGTGCGTGCGTGCGTGCGTGCAAAGTGGAGTGGAAAGTGAGGTGAAAGGTCTGTGTTTGGGCCTGTCTGTGTGTGTGTCTGCCTGTGTCTGTCTCTACACATATGTGTGTGTGTGTCTGTCTGTGTGTGTAGGTGACTGTGGTGAAGTTGTTTTGTGTGAATGAATATCTATGTGTTTATGATTGTCTGTATGTATTTGTATTTGTAACATTAGAGAAGGGAAGATAGATAGTGTACAAAATATGGAATGTTCTGTCAGTCAATAGCAGTACAGTTCGCTGCTCCTGTTTAAGGACACATGGTTAGCATTAAGAACAGCCTAGGTACCACAGTTGAATACCTGCTATTTCAACCATTTCAGCTATTGTGGCTGCCTCATTGATAAGAACCCATCTTCAGACATTCTGTCTGTACGGCTGTGGACATATTAGGCATTGTGTGTGTTTTTTTATTATAGCTTTCACAAAGGCTTTGTACGGGGGTGCATTTGTGCAACTCTGTGAGGGGTCATGTCATAACAGGAGAAGTATAATAGCATGGCCTGTCTCCATTCACAGAGGGCTATTCTTGGAAGATGGACATATTAGTCATATTGTCTTGTCCTGAACAAGACCTGGACTGTGTCTGCTTTTGACATGTGCTTCTATCCATTGCTTTTAAGCTCTTAGTGGAGGGGGAGAGGTTCATTGGAAGCAAACTCTCCTTCCTGTATCAAGATTGATGTGAAAGTTGACAAGGAAGTTGTACCGGTAATCCATTTGCTGGAGTTACACGTACATACCGGTATTTATCTTTTAGACATCTATTTATCTGAGATCATGCTTTTGCCATATCTTGACACAACACATTTACCAGTTTAAGTTGTTGTTATATGGATACATAGGGTCAATGACGTTTTAGTAGTAGAACACGTCAGAGTGGGGCAACCACAACTAATGCCACTATGAGTATGCATTAAATGATTTTTGTTTTTACTGGATTATCTATACTAAGACAGTCAAAAAAGAGCTTTTTCCGATGACTTCGTTTGTAATTTGTCGGCCACAATACACATTTTGAACTTAAAAGCCTTGTGTGCGCCTCATCTTTTTTTGACTGTCTTAGTATCGCTATTTTTGGTGAGCAGTCCCGACTGGGCAACTCTACTCCCCTTCGCTTACACATACAGTAGATTGACTTCAAAAGAACAGTCCATGCAACAACACAGGCATGGGAAGGGAGGTTTGAAACATTTGACTCTGCCCTGATGATGGCCACACCTGGGCCGAAACATTTTGGCATTTTTAACATTTCTATAATGATTTAGCTGTATATTTAAGATATTTTTAACCTTTTGGAGGAGTGCCTTGGATACTTATTTTTTTACCAAAGAGCACCTTCAGATTGCCAATACAATACTAGCGCCGCAGCCCTCCAAACCTATGCGATTGTTCCGGAGGTTTGAAACATCCCCTTGTAGATATGAAAGGGTCTGCAGCTTTGATGCACTCCAAGAGAGGATGTTGCTCAATAATGACTGCAGGATGCTACAACTGCGCCTTTGTGTCCTCTTCCTCTTGTTGGCATTATGAAGTGCTAACAGGAAAATGAAATCAAAATATGGCCTTGTTTTTATATATATACTTTAGGTCTTTTATTAGTTTATTTTATGACAGGATAGTGAGAGATTGACAGGAAATTAGCGGGGCGAGAAAGACATGGAAGGTTCGGCAAAGGACCCGGACCGGAACACCGGAACCGAACCCGGGTCACCGGCGTAGCAGCCCAGTGCCCTACTGCTAGAGCCATTGCACAAAATGTAGCCTTGTCCGAGCAAGTTCTCTTTTTCTCGCCTTTTCATAATTGGGTCACATCTGTTTGTAACCTAACCAAGATGGTATATTATAGTGATAAGATGGTGTTAGATATCATTTTAGTCTTTCAATGGCCATTTATTTTATCAGAGATTAAATGGCAGTGTTAAATAGATTCCACTCTTGATGTCTTTTTATGTGCAGAGGAGGCAGTTACGAACTGAAATAAATAATTGCTGCGTCATTTTTGGTCATTCCTGTGGTCATTCAGGGCAATTTAATCATTTTCATGTTTTGTTTCCTTGCGTGCGTGTGTTTGTGTGTGTGTGTGTGTGTGCGCGTGCGTGCGCTTAGCGTTTAAGTTTTTTTTTTTAAACTAACAGTAACTGTGGTCAATCAAGGCAATTTAGTAATTTTCATGTTTTGTTTCCATGTGTGCGTGCCTGCGACGTGCATGCCTGTGTGTGTGGTGTGCGTGTGTGTGTGTGTGTGTGCGTGTGTGTGTGTTTAGGAGAGGCGATGCCAGTGACTAAGAAGCCGGGCAGCACGGTGATTGCGGGCTCCATCAACCAGAACGGCTCTCTGCTCATCAAGGCCACCCACGTGGGGCTGGACACCACGCTCTCACAGATCGTCAAGCTCGTGGAGGAAGCTCAGACCTCCAAGGTGACACAGCCGCAGTCGTGATTATTGTGCTTGTGCTGATTGTGTGTGTGTGTGTGTGTGTGTGTGTGTGCGCGCATTTTTGCTCGCGTGTGTGTGGACACCACCCTCTCCCAGATGGTCAAGATGGTTGAGGAGCCACAGACCTCCAATGTAACACAGCCGCGCGCGTGTGTGTGCGCGCGTCATGTGCGCATGATGAATGTGTGTGTGTGTGTGTGTGTGTGTGTGTGCTTCTGAATTGCAGCCAGTCATGTCACCCTCGATGAAAATGAATCACAGTGCGTCACAACACGCCATGTGGAGGAGTGAGTTCCAGGCAGCTCTATTAATCACAAATGCGGTCTTTGTCAGGGTGCAGACAAGATGTGTTAAAATGCCTTCCATACAGGGATTAAAATTAACTTTTTTCACAACCGTCCCGGAACCGTCCAGAAAATGATTCTGAATCGTCCCGAAACGTCCCGAAACTGTTGATATTTTTCTAGGGTGACCATTCTGCGACAGTTAAAAGACTGACATATTTTTGCACGGGGGGTTTGGGGGTTCTCCCCCAAGAAAATTTGAGTTTCTTAGATGCTATTTCATGCATTTTAAAGCATTTTAATCAACCAGTGTCTGGCTTAATGCTGTCGGACAAGGCACTGAAAAGATGGACGGTCCATCCTAAAGACAAATGTCTGGCCACTGGTTACTGTATTATATTGAAACATGGTTAAAGAAATAGGCTTATCACTGACTGGAGGTGTAGGCTACTGGTGCTTTTTGGCATACTGTGCACAATGTCAGCAACTTGTTGGGCATTAAACCAAACACCTACCAGTGATGCCTGCCTGGGTCAGAGGGGCACATGTTTTCAAGAGAGAAAAAATAAATGGCATCACATTGGACTTGGTACCATAGCTTCACAATGAGGCATAAATATCCATAATGTAAATAATTTTTACCCTTTGATAGGCCAAGGCTACATAACATTGTTCTATCCATCATGCAAGTAGGCTTACATTTATTTAGAAATGTAAAAAAGAAATAGTTTGGAAGCCAACAAAACACGGAAACGCTGCTCCATATGTTGCATTTTTTTAAAGAATGGTGGGGCGAAATCCTAATCACCTTTGTGCCGTTCGTAGTTTTAGTAACACAGGTGCATGCAAGATGCTTGTGTAACGGAGGCCAACTAGCAGAGTCTACAGCCTTGTGTGAAAGCAAGAAAAGTAAGCTACTTGTTATATTTTCTCGCCCATGCTTTCGCGTGATGCTGAGTCGTAAGCAAACAGTGCAGTCCAACATTCGGCAACAATTAAGGCAATTCTGTCAATCGCAAAACGACACACACGCGAGGTCGCCAGCAGCCAGTCCCATTCCTTTCAAATCCTAAATGTTATGTTCCGACCAAGCACCGCTCTGATTTACAAATGTTAGCCTATGGAAACTTTTTTGATGCAAACTTTATTATTATTATTATTATTATTATTTTTTTTTTTTTTTTAAATGCAGTCAGCCGAAATTCTCGTCGTCCCGAGGTCGTCCCAAAATAAATATCTTGTCGTCCCGATGGCAATTCAATACGGCCCCGGGACGACGGGACGGCGTTAATTTTAATCCCTGCTTCCATACTGGTTTTTTTTTTTAGTTTCTTTGGGGGGGCTTTTCAAGCCTTTATCGGTTATCAGGCAGGACAAGTGGAGGAGAGACAGGAAGTAAGTGGGGAGAGAGAGACAGGAAGTAAGTGGGGAGAGAGAGACAGGAAGCGAGTGGGGGAGAGACAGGAAGTAAGTGGGGAGAGAGAGACAGGAAGTAAGTGGGGAGAGAGAGACAGGGAAGGGCCAGCAAAGGACCTGGGCCGGGAATCAAACCCGGGTCAGCCACATAGCATACGAGTGCCCTACCATTAGCGCCAGGGTAGGGCCCCACACTGTTAGTTTTGCCCTTCAATGCCACCACCTCCAGTCATACACTGCCCAGCAATGATGAGTAGTACACCCCTTTCATTTCTGCCACGTCTTAATTTGCCTAAAACTAAAACGTGCGCGTATCGTGGAAGTTCATAAAGGCTGAAGACTGAGCAGGCTTCACCTAAACAGATATTTTTCTCTCTTCTTCTAGCATACCGACCAAAATAAAGTATAACTGAAAATGAGAGGAAAAGTTTGCAACATGCATTTAAACCTTTATTATTTTGTTTTTGCTCTACAGATGCGTTTTGATGTTTTGCTTCGTTTTGACGTTCTGCCTTCCACAGTGTGTAACATATAGGTGTGTGCGTGTGCGTGTGCGTGTGCGTGTGCGTGTGCGTGTGCGTGTGCGTGTGTCTGTGTGTGGCGTCTCCTGCAGGCTCCCATTCAGCAGTTTGCTGATAAGATCAGCGGCTACTTCGTGCCCTTCATCTGTGCCGTGTCCCTCCTCACGCTGGTCGCCTGGGTGCTCATCGGCTTCGTCAACTTCCCCCTCGTGGAGAAGTACTTCCCTGTGAGTGACCCTCCTCTGCTCTCTTTCTCTCTCTCTCCCTCCGTCACACTCTCTCTCTCTCTCTCTCTCTCTCTCTCTCTCTCTCTCTCTCTCTCTCTCTCTCTCTATCTCTCTCTGTCTCTCTCTCTGTCTCTCTCTCTCTCTCTCTCTCTCTCTCTCTCTCTCTCCCTTTCCTCTCTCTTTTTATCGTTTTTTCCTCTCTCTATCGATCTTTCCTCTCTCTCTCCATCTCTCTTTCACTCTCACACACACACGCCCATCTCTATACCTCACTCCACATTTCCCTTCCCACAGCTTCCTCTCCCTCTCTTTCTCTCTCTCTCTCTCTCTCTCTCTCTCTCTCTCTCTCTCTCTCTCTCTCTCTCTCTCTCTGAAATACCGCTACCTTCTCTGCCATCGCCTTCTTCTACTTCTGACGCGTGTTTCCAGTCACTCAGGTTGTAGTGTTTAGACATTCCATGATGTTTGGTATTAATTTTCTGAAATTAATCAACTACATCTGCCCATGTTTCTCTGTTTGTAACTCGAAAGGTTGTGAATGTCTGCTGCAATTTTTACAATATATCAGTATTGCCTTCTGACTGCCCTGAGCTGATTAATTGCTGCTGAAAGCTGGTGTGCAAGAGACTGTGCAAGAGGCTGCCCCCTCCTCTCGTCCCTGCTCAGGGCGAAGTCAATTCATTATATTTTTCTGTGTTTCTGTTCCTCGTTAGCAAACAACTCAAAAAATGATTATTGTATCCACCTCACAGCATCTCAGTACTATTGACTGCCTTCAGATCACTTATTTTTGCTCATGCTTTCACTTAAATTTGTGTGAGGGGGAAAAACGTCCCTAACAGTCCCTCTCTCCTCTCGTCCACCCTCATGGTTCTACAACAAGAGCATCTCGAAAGCGGAGGTGGGTGGTGTGCTTTGCCTAGCCCAGGGGTGGGGAACCTACTGTATGTCTCGAGGGCCGAACTTAGTAGGTTGCCAATGTACCAACCAAGTCAGTTGGTAACTTGGTTAGCAACGACGCTTTCGAGAAACACACTCCAGTTGTCCATCTCCTCTCCTACCGTCCCCCCAATAAGGTTACAGCAAGAGCATCTCCAAGGCGGAGGTGGTGGTGGAGCGCTTAGCCTAGCTCAACTGGTATGACTGAGGAATAATGGCTAATATGTTGCCATCATAGAATGTAGAATAATACTTATATTTTTTAAAGTATTTTTTGGGGGCTTTTTGGGCTTTATTATCATAGGACAGTGTGAGAGTAGACAGGAAATGACTGGGTGAGAGAGATGGGGCAGGGTCGGGAAATGACCCCGTCCGGACTGGTCCCCGTGAACAATGTAAGCCCAAATGTGTGTGTGTGTGTGTGGGGTGGGGGGTGGGGGGGCTTAGCATGAATACTAATTTCTCTACTCTCAACAACCCCTTATGGCTAAAACAGGGCTACAACAAGAGCATCTCCAAGGCGGAGGTGGTGGTGGTGCGCTTAGCCTAGCTCAACTGGTATGACTGAGGAATAATGGCTAATATGTTGCTATTGATTACTAACCAGTTGCCCCCTCCCTCTCGTCCCCCTCAGGGCTACAACAAGAGCATCTCCAAGGCGGAGGCGGTGGTGCGCTTTGCCTTCCAGGCCTCCATCACCGTGCTGTGCATCGCCTGCCCCTGCTCCCTGGGCCTGGCCACCCCGACGGCCGTCATGGTGGGCACGGGGGTGGGCGCCCAGAACGGCATCCTCATCAAGGGAGGGGAGCCCCTGGAGATGGCACACAAGGTAGGGGGGGGGGGCAGAGTTCAACTTAGGCCACGGCTGCCCATGTCGGCTAGTTGGTTAGTTTTATTTTTATAAAGCACATTTAAAAACTGTTTAACATGTTTAACAAATTAACAAATCTGACCGAAGCACTGTATGGTGTCTAACCAAAGCAATGATGAAAAGGCAATAAAGCATTTTAGCAGGCCATTTAGAATTTGCTTGTGAATACACATAATAATATTTTCATGAAATTCATTTAAAACGTTATATAATGAAGTGCTTCAGCTAAATATTAAACTTAACATTGCATTGTCGTGTTGCCATCTGTGTTATGGCTACACCCATAGATGGATTAACAGTCGGACCCTTAAGTTGCATGGGCATGTACTGGACTTGTGTAAAACTTACTTTTTTCACACATTAATTTCATCTTGCAGATTACATTGCCCCAAACCCATTCTGTAATAGTTTGTGGCAACAACAGCGATGGCTATGATTGAATTGTACAACTTAATGTGCAATAAGTAAGTGCCTTCAGTTCAGAATGTGCAATTGCAGCCCCTAGGTAAAACCACTGAGAAGTCTCTTTTTTTGTATTAAATAAGCAAACTGATATTTTTCTTGCAGATCCAGTCGGTGGTGTTTGACAAGACGGGCACCATCACGTACGGTGCCCCCAAGGTGATCCAGGTGCGCATGGTGGTGGAGGGCAACCGTGTGCCACGCTCCCGCCTGCTGGCCATAGTGGGAACTGCAGAGAACCACAGCGAGCACCCGCTGGGAGCAGCCATCACGCGTTACTGCAAACAGGTGCCAAACATGCTGACAGCCTACACTGCATAGAGGCTGTTTACTCATACAGCCGCGGCAAAAATTGAGAGACCACCTCAAAAAATTTTGTGGTCCTACTACTTTTGTTTTCTTTGTTTTTTTTCCGGAGGTCTAAAAGCATTTCATCATCGTGTTATTTTGACCGTTTGGAACTTTCTGCAAATAAATGCTCTAAAAAATGACAATATTTTCATTCGAAATTCGAAGGAAATGTCAGTAGTTTAAAGAATGAAATCTCAATTCTTTTGCCGCGGCTGTATATGGATATCTTTGGAAACGTCTCTTGATCACACGTAAGCCGAGTTTTAGAATGTGCATTTCAAAACTCCAGTTTTAAAAAATATCCCATTTAGGGGGCTTAAACGCATGATCTGTCACAATGGAGTTTTTATTTTTATCCACATGTCGGATTCACACACATAAAAAAACCCTGAATTTAAAAATATCCGAGTATGTGTAACCAGCACCTTAGGTCAGTGGTTCTTAACCTTTTTTCCTTAACGCACCCCCTAACCTGTGCCAAAGACAAGCTGCGCACCCTCAACCCAAACTTCTACACGTATCTAAGCACTGAAAAAGGATTTAAGTGATTAATTACAATGATTCTTGCTTGAGACATTAATCAATACCTTTATGACTTTTCATGGGGACCAGAACATGCTTTGATTTGGTTTTGATTTGGCCTAATTATAATGTTTCCTAGCAGATTGTTGTCACAACCTCAACACAAAAAAAATTCCATGCACCCCCTGAAATCTCTGGCGCACCCCCAGGGGGTGCCCGCACCCCAGGTTAAGAACCACTGCCTTAGGTTATGCCCACTTATTTGCTAAGTTATGTATTGAATAGGTGCTTCATACAGGTGGGCATCGTGGAGAGGAGCTCCACACACTGTTGACTACACCATACTACATAGGACATGTCTCACACAGGTCCTCCACAGCTACACTATGGTACACGCTCAAACATGTTGGACTCGTGGAGGCGTAGCCCACAGTTAAACTACACTACACTGCATGGGTTAATGTCTGAAATCAAGAATCAAGAGCTTTTATTTGTCATTGACAAACAAATTTGACAACGAAATTGCGTTTAAGAATACACTGTACAAGTATTCTCTGGCCGCTGCCCATCCGGGCGCCGCTCATTTAAACACACCTCCACCACCTATAAGCTCAGTATAGTACACATTAGGGTAGGAATGAGGAGAAAAAAATGATTCTATGGCTCCACATTGTAAAATGTACAACATCAAGACACGGTACCAAAAAAACTCATATTTAACCTAAGCATTGAAGACAAGACATTGCATGAACCAGGGGGTCTTGCCATAGCAAGGTTGTTGTGACTAACACGGTTTACGCAACTGACCCATTGTCTTTGCTGTAATCTTTCACTTATTTGTCAATCTGTCTTTGTCTTCAGAAAGGTTTGGTCTGGCTGGGAGTATTTCAGACATGTTAATCCTGCAAATTGTACCTCCTAATCCTTTATTTTTTCCATTGTGGCATTTCTATAGATGCGCTGCACAAATGCTTTTGGCAGTTACTGTGCTTCACTCCCCTTCATTTCACCAATAGACGGTGTAGGATGAGGCTTATGTGTGAATGGGACACCCTACACCAGTGGTTCCCAACCTGTTTTGGTCCGTGACCCCATTTTGACATCCCAAATTTCTATGGACCCCATAGACATATTTTTACACACCTGAGGAAAAATACTGTGATAACTTGTAGGCAAGTAAACCTGTAGATAGTTCTGATATAAGGATGTATGTGGCGTTTCAATCATAGTATTCATTAATTAATTAGGGTATTTAATCATCAATATTTTTTTTACACACAGACATTTCAGGCAACCCCATTTGAATTTCAGTCGACCACATACGGGGTTCTGACCCCAAGGTTGAAAACTACTGCCCTACATCCTTGGTCTCCCGGGCCTGGGCATGGCAAACATTTGACCCGTCATGAGATCAGAACAAATGAAAACGTACCTGTGTGTGGTTTTCTATCACTGAAACTTAACAGAGAATTAGATCTTATGCTAACTGTCTCATAACAGACATTGACAAGCTGGGAAAACGATAAAGCGAAAATCTGCGCTCTGTCCTTGTTTCTCATTGGGTTGGGATGTTGGTTTGGCCCGCAGCCTCACTTGCTCTACATAATTTCACCCTTGGAGAAAACATAATTTGAGACCACTGCCCTACACCCTGAAAGTTAGCTAGATCTATGTCTAATTGTCTATGTCCACACCTAAAGTCTATGTCTGCGTCTGCATGGGAAAGTGAGAATTTTTGCAATTTCAATTCTTTGTATGACCAGTGCATGTAAAGAAATTGACAATAAAACCGACTGACTTCACTTGATTATGCCACCTGCAGGAGCTGGGTACGGAGTCGCTGGGCACGTGTACGGACTTCCAGTCGGTGCCCGGGTGCGGCATCCGTTGCCAGGTGAGCAACACGGAAGGCCTGCTGCGGCGCGAGGACAGCGACGGGGACGGAGAGGGGGAGGGGGCGGAGAACCAGCGCAACGCCGTACTGGTGCAGGTCAGCGACACACACAGCGGCAGAGCAGCGGACACCTCGCACCACCCCCTCATCATGGACCCTCAACCACTCAGTAAGTATACACTACATAGTATATACCAGGGATACTCAATTAAAAGTCCCTGAGGGCCAGTTTTTCAAAATTTCTCCCATTAAAGGGCCAACACGAGCCACGACCCCCCGACCCCCCCCCCCCCCCCCCCCCCCCCCGCCCAAAAAAAAAAAAAACCATAACAAAAAATGATAACGCCTTTGTAAGCACAAAAACAGTGGCAGGATGGGGGGGGAATTCTCTCATACGACTACAGGGCCTGGCCTGCATTTTCCTGGAGCACTTTTGGGTGAGGTGCCTGCCGTGCTCTCATTGCCACCCTTCTTTTTTTTTTTAAATGACACAAGATTATTTGTTAGCCTATATTTGCAGACTACATCCATAAATATTTATTTCTTAGTGAGAAAACCAATAAGCCTGAAGATAACACTTTTCAAACAAATGTTGCATATGATGACTTTGTTTATGCAGCTCTCACATAAATACTGCATAATGCAATAATATCATGGACCCAGCAAAGAGGAGGACACCTCAGGTTTTGCCAACAAGAAAATGGCACATTTGATGCAATGTTGATTACATGCAACAGCCAATAATAAATTGTCAAGTTGCTCATAACTTTGTTTGTAGTCTTAAGAGGGGCTTAGCATTCCAAACGAACTATTTGGGGACTGTTTAAAAGTGTGAAAAGTTTATCAAGCAATTCGTTTTTAAGTAGGCTACCACTAGTTAGCTGCCAGCAGAGCTCAAACACAATTTGCCTTCATTTGTGTTAGCAACTAGCTACAGCTAGTGCTAAACCAATTCGAAGTCCTAACACACTGTTTGCAATGAAATGTGGACCATTACTTTCAAAAACGAGGCAAAGAGAACTTTGTAAATTATTTATTTACAAGTTCTGATACCGTCCTCCCCTTCTGTAGTCTACCTCACAACAACCCACCCTTGTAGTCACTTCTGTTTGGAGCCTGCAGGGAGAAACTGATTGAGGGGGCGGGGCACGGCACGCGTCTTCCTAGCGTCTGTGGCGCGATTTCAAAATAAGAGCCGGCAGCGCGATCGGACCTTAAAAAAAAAAAAAAAAATTTTTTTTTTTTTTTTTTAATTTTTCAAAATTATTCGAGGGCCACAAATAGATGCCCCGCGGGCCACAAGTGGCCCGCGGGCCGCTATTTGAGTATGGGGGGTATATTATATACTGTATACTTCATACACACCCCCTCATCATGGACCCTCAACCACTCAGTAAGTAGAGACACACAGTATATACTAACTAACTACATACTGTGCATTTTTTATTTTTATTTATTTTATTAAAGGATCCCCATTAGCTTATGCCGTAGCAGTTCGCTAGTCTTCCTGGTGTAGTGCATTATAAACTACACATCCCCTCATCATGGACCCAGTACTACAGACACACAGTATATACTACATACTGTACATTATAAACTGCACACACCCTCAACATGGACCCACAGCCTCTCGGTAAGTAGCGACATATTAGGTTTTAATAGACAGAGGGCACCTTTTCTCAAAAAGGGCTTAGGCTTTCAGCAGGCTTTTTTTGCAGGTGCCTTAGGCTAAAATGAGTTAAGACATCAGGGACATTGTATTGGTTGACTGAGTACCGCTTGTGGTTGTTGTGCCTTTTGATCTGTTTCATCTGTGTTTTTTTTGTTTTTGTTTTGTTTGTTTCTTCTCTCCCTCCAACCCACAGCCTTGGTGCAGTCGGCCTCCTACTCTGTGTTGCTGGGCAACCGGGAGTGGATGCGGCGGAACGCTCTGCAGCTGAGGGCGGACGTGGACGAGGCCATGACGGAACACGAGAGGAGGGGTTGCACTGTAGTGCTGGTGGCCGTGGACGGTGAGAGAACTCAAGTCCAGGGGGGTGTGTGTGTGTGCGTGTGCGTGTGTGTGTGTGTTCCTGTGTGTGTGTGCTCCTGTGTGTTTGCAAGTGTGTTGTGTGCCCTGGTGGCTATTATCGTGTATGTTCACCTAACGTGTTTGTGTGTGTGCGCGTGCGTGTGTGCCATAGCCGTGTTTGTTTACCTAACGTGTGTGTGCGTGTGTATGCAAGGTGTTGTGTGCTCTGGTGGTCATAGCTGACACGGTCAAGTGTGAGCGTGTGTGTGCGTGCGCTCCTGTGTGTGTGTGTGTGTGTGCAGGTGTATTGTGTGCCCTGGTGGCCATAGCGGACACGGTGAAGCTAACGTGTGTGTGTGTGTGTGTGTGTGTGTGTGTGTGTGTGTGTGTGTGTGTGTGTGTGTGTGTGTGTGTGTGTGTGTGCGCTCCTGTGTGTGTACTGTAGGTGTACTGTGTGCCCTGATGGCGGACACGGTGAAGCTAACGTGTGCGTGTGCTCCTGTGTGTGTGTGTGTGTGTGTGTGTGTGTGTGTGTGTGTGTGTGTGTGTGTGTGTGTGTGTGTGTGTGTGTGTGTGTGTGTGTGTGTGTGTGTGTGTGTGGGTGTATTGTGCGCCCTGGTGGCCATAGCGGACACGGTGAAGCTAACGTGTGTGTGTGTGTGTGTAGGTGTGGGACTCACTAGTTCGACGCCCTTTCGTGACTTACCGCTTACGTCATACGACCCTAAACCTAACCCGAACCCTAACCTTAACCCTAAACCTAACCCTAAACCTAACCCTAACCCTAACCTTAACCCTAAACCTAACCCTAACCTTAAATCGCTTGTTTGAAATGTTTGATTACCATGTGAAATCACGAGAGGGCGTCAAACTAGTGAGTCCCGTGTAGGTGTATTGTGTGCCCTGGTGGCCATAGCGGACACGGTGAAGCTAACGTGTGTGTGTGTGTGTGTGTGTGTGTGTGTGTGTGTGTGTGTGTGTGTGTGTGTGTGTGTGTGTGTGTGTGTGTGTGTGTGTGTGTGTGTGTGTGTGTGTACTGTAGGTGTGCTGTGTGCCCTGGTGGCCATAGCGGACACGGTGAAGCCCGAGGCGGAGCTGGCGGTAGCCACTCTGACCAGCATGGGGCTGGAGGTGGTGCTGATGACGGGGGACAACAGCAGGACCGCACGCGCCATTGCCGCACAGGTAACCTAACCTGATTACCCTCAACTTCGAGACTTGGTCTGACCAAGAGCATAACAATTTATGTTTCCCAAATGGTGTGGTGGACCCGCGTCCCTAGGTTTGCTACTGGTTGACTGGTTTCTGACAAAGTCGGTGGAGTTCCCATTTTTTCGAGAAATCAGAAACAATATTTACATTGCTCTTGGCCTGACTACAGGTAACCACCCTTTGATATATAACAAGCAGGGTTCCCACTGGTGCTTGAATTCCTTGAAAATGCTTGAATTTCAATTGAGTGTTTTCAAGGTTGTGAAATTGCTTGACTTTTGGTGAAGACCTTGAAAATGCTTACAAATTTGTCTCAAGACAAACTCGATTAATCGTTGAGTTGAGAAGGATACGGTGGAGATGGGGTGGTGCTTAGTTGCCATTGGGGGGCATTAGTCCATATGATTTTTTTAACACTAAATGGGGCGTTGTTAGGCTTATGGTGAGGTCAAGGAGGCTTTGGGAGGCTTGTGATGGGGCAGTAAAAGGTTGAGAAACACTGGCCTATTATAATAATTTGTTCCTCTCCTCTCCAGGTGGGTATCCGCAAGGTGTTCAAGGAGGTACACTGTAGTTTTTGTCTAATGTAATTATCTGCTCCTCTCCTCTCCATGCTCCTCTCTCCTCTCCTCTCCACTACCCCCCTCTCCTCTTCTCTTCTCTTCTCTTCTCTCCACTCCCCTCTCTCCTCTCCTCTCCTCTCCTCTCCTCTCCTCTCCTCTCCTCTCCTCTCCCCTCTCCTCTCCCCTCCCCTCGTCTCCTCTCCTCTCCTCTCCTCTCCACTCCCCCCCTCTCCTCTCCTCTCCATGCTCCTCTCCTCTCCTCCCCTCTCCAGGTGGGTATCCGCAAGGTGTTTGCGGAGGTGCTGCCCTCCCACAAGGTGGCGAAGGTGGAGCAGCTTCAGCAGGCGGGGAAGCGTGTTGCCATGGTGGGGGACGGCGTTAACGACTCGCCGGCGCTGGCCATGGCGGACGTGGGCATCGCCATAGGAACCGGCACGGACGTGGCCATCGAGGCCGCAGACGTCGTCCTCATCAGGGTGGGTGGAAAGTTAGGGCTCCTCGATTATGGGAAAAATCTGTTTTTTTTTTTTTTTTTTTTCACGATTATTTCAGTCTATATTGAGATCAAGATTGGTGCTCTGCGTGAGTGTTGGTTAGCAAGTCTGCTCTGCATTCGCAATGGCTCAAGTAGAGCGGAATGTATTGTGTGTAGCATAGCCTATATTTTGGCAATTTAGACAAATGACTAAAAAATTGTTTCAATTTGATTTTATGAAATTTGATATCGTTTGACTGCAATATTGATATTGTGATACACTACATGTTCGATGTATTGCGCAGCCCTAGTGGAAAGATTTTATTTTACTTGAAAGGGAAATCCACAGCAGCAAGGAGTGGAACTCGCACACCAATAGCTGATGCAATAATTTAAAGCCCAACTGGGAACTCCAACTCCCATTGTCATTGTAACAGAGCATTCCGCAGCACACAAGTGAACACTGCACACAAAATTGCATTTATGCCTCACCCCTGCAAGGGGGCAGCCCCCAATGGCGCCCGAAAGGGAGCAGTGCGGCGGGACAATACCATGCTCAGGGTACCTCAGTCACGGAGGAGGATGATGTAGCGCACTGGGAGGTTGGGAGTTGAACCGGCAACTTTTGGGCTACAAGTCTGATGCCCAGTGCACTGAGGAAGATCTGGTGACTGAAAATGCTTTGCATGTGTGGGTAGCACTTTATAGCCTGGTTGTCACAGACGGTGCGTTTGTGTACACTGCAGTAGCATTGCAGTTAGCATGCTGTTCTTGAGTCAGAAAATAAATGGTGCATTTATTGCTACTCGCCACCAAGAAATTCCCCCAAAAACATTTTCTGTTCAACTCCAAAGGGTCGATATAGTATATAATCTGTCCTGTGATTCATCAATGCAAGCTGCCGTTGATATTTAAGCAATAAGTGCTCCGTTTATGCTCTACTCCAGAGGATCATGTTAATGGCAGCGCTACCAGACGGAAGTGTGTGTAGCTCTCCACCAAGGGGGCTCCAGAGCTACACACACGCACCGTCAGTGAGAACCAGGCTAAGCACTTTAACCACTGCTCCAATCCTTGCCTACCACTTGGGAACCAGCTCATCCATTAAGACTGGAGTTATCGGCGCCACACCCGCTCTGAGTTGTGTCTGTACATGAAAGGGTTTCTTTGGTTTTCAGTAAACGCACACCGGTTGAGGTGCGTACGGCAGACAATATTTGGCGGTCTTATTGAATGTAGCTGCGTGAAGTTCTGAGTGTGCGACGACCATTCTTTTCATCAAGTTCAATGTACATAAAAGGGGAACAAAATTCTGCTCTATTGTAATAATTGAGAAATGTCATTTCCTACCAGGTATGAATGGAATTGAATAACTGTGTGCCTGCCTTTATTTGCAGAATGACCTCCTAGACGTGGTGGGGAGCATAGATTTATCAAAGAAAACAGTCAAGAGGATCCGCATCAACTTTGTCTTTGCCCTCATCTACAATCTGGTCGGAATTCCTATTGCTGCCGGTGAGTTCAAATTCAGTTCAGTTAACTGTTAAACCACTTAACAGTAAACTGGCTCCCTATTGATCTGAAGCTTTGCCGTTCTAATTTTGACCTTTGACCTATTGAAAAATATTTCACTAATTATTCACGCTTAAACATTTAACCAATGTGCAGTGCAATACATTAATGTGTTAAACATATATGCTCTCACTTTGGATGATCATGAACATCACATGTGATGTGTGTTGTCCTGAATGTTCTGACTGTGTTGTCTTGATGTTTGCGTTGCGTATAACAGTGATGCGTGAACATTAGTGCTCTCATCTCTGTACACTTAGGATGAACATGAACATTGTGTGTGTTGTGTCCTGAATGTTCTGTGTGTCTTAATGTTGTTGGTGTGTTGTCCTGGGGTGCCTTTCTCGAAAGCGTAGTTGTTAGCAGTTAGCAACTTGGGTAGTTGCCAATGGAAAATTGCATTGGAACCAACAAAGTAGCTACGGTTGTTAGCAACTACGCTTTCAAGAAACGCACCCCAGAATTATGTTCTGACTGCGTTGTGTTGATGTGTGCGTTGCTTGATGTGTGTGTCTGCAGGTGTGTTCATGCCCATCGGGCTGGTACTGCAGCCATGGATGGGCTCAGCGGCCATGGCGGCCTCCTCCGTGTCCGTGGTGCTCTCCTCCCTCCTGCTCAAGTGGTGAGTCACTCAGGACCTATCGTCCTCATGCCAGCTGCCTAACGCTCACAATCGCAATCACAGCCAAGCAGGGCTGTAAACAGACATTTTCAAATGCCGCGGACAAATGCTGCATGCTGTACTGCATACTGTACATTTAGAATGCTTCAAATACTGCAGTCAAACTGTTTAGTTTGTTTTCAATAATCACTGCCTTGATGATAAATGGGGGTGTCGTACAGACTGAATGTATCATTGTTATAGATCATATATCAATTTTCATCATAGATAAATTTTATATTACTGAAAAAAATATTGAGGACATGACCTCTGTGTCCTCAATGGTAGTTACAGCCATACAGCCAAGATGCCCTGCTCTGATTAACCAGAATGTTGAGGGTGAAAATTGTGAACATCCCATGAAAAAAGGTGCAGGGTAAAGGCTGACTGATGGTTTGGAGTGCAGAAGTGTCTGCATTAAAATCATTTTTTTCTGTGATTTTTTCCCCCATTCCATTTGATTCTGAAGACAATAGTTGAAACATAATCCTGTCATTGAATAAAAAATATCACAGGAGGAGGATTTTAACTGTGCAGACTCACTCCAAGTGAGTGACTGAGGACCTCTTGTCATCCTGGCAGCTGCCTAACACTCCTAACACACACGCACACACACACACACACACACGCACACGCACACACACACACACACACACACACACACACACACACACACACACACAACCCATTTGAAAATGCAGAGCGCCCACTTACATTATGCCACTCAGTCCTTCCTACACACACACACACACACACACACACACACACACACACACACACACACACACACACACACACAAACTGTGTCGCTTCATGCCAGCCAACCACCTCAACTGTGTGTGTGTGATCTTGTCTGTTTCCATAGCTACACCAAGCCAAGCGCGGAGAAGCTGGAGCAGCGCGTGGGCCCCGGGGCGCGTCGTCCCGGCAGCCTGTCGGACGTGAGCGTGCACATCGGCATGGGCGAGCTGCGCCGCCCGTCCCCCAAACTCAGCCTGCTGGATCGCATCGTCAACTACAGCCGCGCCTCCATCAACTCCCTGCGCTCCGACAACAAGTCGCTCAACGGCATGGCCATGACCGAGCCCGACAAGCACTCGCTACTGGTGGGGGACGCGCACGGCGATGAGGAGATGGTGTGAAGCAGGCAAGGGGAGAACGGAACGGAGAGGAGCGGAGGTGGAGAGGAGAGGAGAGTCGGAGACGAGGATATAAGATGGTGTGAGGAAGGAGGGAACGGAACGGAGGTGGAGAGGAGAGTCAGGCGAGGATTTGGATGGATGAATGGATGGATGGATGTGAGGAGGTCAGTTAGGTAGTAGTGCTGTACTGCAATACCAAGTGACGACGACCAAGAGGTGAAGGACAGTCCCCTTCACTTTCACCAGTTTCTGTCTAGCTCTCCATCTCTCTCCTCCCCCCTCTGTGGAGAGAGGAGGGGCACACATGGAAGAGGGGGAAGATTAGAGAGAAGAGAAGAGACAGGTGGGGAGAGCGAGTGGTTGAAGAGGTGGAGGTTGAATGCCGGCCTCCTTCCCTCCCTCTCTTTGGTGCGAAGAGCAACATGAAAGAAGAAAGAAGAGAAGGACTTGACGTATAAATGGTTGATGCGAAGGAGGGGAAATTGGTAGCCCCCTATAATACCATCAGGTGGTGGACAATTGTCACCTTCAACGGACTCTCTCTCTCTCTCTCTTTTTCTCTCTCTCTGATGAACATGGAATGAATGAAAGAGTTAGAGAGGAGAAAAGATGGAAGGATGATATGTTTTTTGTCCCTATAATCCTGTCAGAGTAGCAAAAAAGTTCGACTCACGTGCTCTCCGTCCCTCCCTCCCTCCCTCCCTCTCTCTCTCTACATGATGGCGTAAAGGAGAAGAAAAGAGAAAAAAAGACATGGGTGGAGGGAGGGAAACACCTGCCCTTATTATCCCCTGACCAGGTGATAAGAGATGTTGATTGGACAAAAGCACTTCAGGCACTTGTGGTCCCTGTCTTTCTCTCTCTCTCTCTCTCTCTCTCTCTCTCTCTCTCTCTCTCTCTCTCTCTCTCTCTCTCTCTCGTCACTGCGGTGCCTGTTGAGTAAGAGAGTGTTCATCGACACACAGCTGTAGCCATCAGTGTTGCATTTCTCGAAAACATTGTTGTTAGCCATTTTGTCGGTTGACATGTAATTCCCCGTTGGCAATTAACTAAGGTACAACCTTGCTAACACAGTTAAGTTAGCAACTATGGTTTCAAGAAACCCTTTTTCTTAGACCCTGTTTCTTGAAAGCGTTGTTGCCAAATAGTTAGAAACTTGACTTAGTTAGTTGCCTCTGAGAAATTGCATTGCTCAATGCTGCATCAAGTAAGCTGCAGACTTGGTATGCAACAAGGCTTTCAAGAAACACACCCTTGTACCTTTGTTTTGTTTTGTTTTGTTTGCCTGCCCTGCAGTCATACTGTAGGCCCGTATTGGTGTGTGTTAACTTGCAGCATCTGGCCGCAGTTGGTGGCACAGTGGCATCAGTCAGCAGATTGCGTAAAACAATTGGAAATCCTCTGGATGGGTTGAAGCAATGAATTCAAGACATAGAATAGTGATATTTTTGGACAATGCATGACCGGACTATACAATATCCATTCGTGTCAGGGCCAGGGGTGCTGTGGTGACGGCATGCGGGCCAGATCCGGACCAGTTGTACATCCCATCCGGCCTGCGGATGATTTGGAAATGCATAGAATTTGGATTGAACTGAGTGTACATCCTCACATTGTCTAAACCAGTGGTTCTCAAACTTTTTCCATCATTCCCCCCTTCAGAGGGTCTGAATGCTTCACATTATCTGTAATTAGCAGATCCATGTCTGAGTATTTTCAGGCTGTATGTGTAATCTGGCCCCCTAAGGTCTGTCCTGAAAAAAATCTGGCCTCCTGTCCAGTTTCACCTCGATACCCCTGATCTATGTGTACAGTACATTAAATGACATTTAGGTGATATTGTCCAAAAATGTCCCAATTTAAAATCCAGTGAGCATCGTTTCATTTCAGTACAATCACTAGTCAGCCAGACAATTTCAAAGGTCAAGGTCATTTGCAGGCCAAGGAAACACACTATTGAATGTCAAATGGCAAATCAGGACCACCTATTGTTGAGCCAGAGGAGAGAAGTGAAGTTAATCTGGCAGACCTTTCCAAAGACTGACTTAACTACGCACTCATTGTTAGGAAAAAGAAAATCAAAAGATCTGATTGATTTTCCCCTTAAAAAAGGAAATGTGACTTTCATTTATAATAATGTGCATTATGATTTACAAAGAATATTTATACAGCTTGTTATTTTACAAAAACGTTACTATGTCACACAAACTTGATATGTTTTTCAAGTGACACTAAGGAATGTAGAGAAATGCAACGTTATTATCAGTATCTTTTCCAAATAAATGCTTATTATGGCACATCTGTGGTGACAAAGAAGAAGCCTTAATTCAGAACGTGTATAAACTGAGTGCAGTTCTACACAATTCTACACAGAATTCCTATGTAGCTGTAGTGGATGACTGACTGGTAATACTGGCTTGAGTTTGGGGGAAAGGCTGTGCAGCTACACACAGTGGCGGAATAATTGCTCAAAGGGCCCCAGGGCAAAACACTGACAGGGCACCCCATATGGCCTGCCAAGGTCTTTCTAGGGCACCCACCGCCATTACTGGAGGGCCCTGGGCCCAATGCCCATCTATCTACACTCCTCCATCTCTCATTCCCGTGTAGAAGTTGTGATGACTCCCAATGCGCAGAACCAGGTCATAGTATACTGGTTCAGTTTGGGGTTAAAGTGGGGTGCGGGTGGTGTGTGTGTGTGGGGGGGGGGTGGGGGTGCGGCACGGAGAGAGAGAGACACATTCCAAAGATTCCAAAGCGGCTTGCCGTGCCTGGCACTGGAAGGCTGAGCCACATCAATGGGGATAAGACAGGCTGGTCATAATGACCAACCAAATCTCCCGAGAGTCCAGTCCACGGTACAGGGGCGTATTCCAAGAATGCAATTTAGTGATAGACCTGGCTACTTTGAACTAGAGAACAGGGGGAATCTGCAAGCACCGTATATACCCTGCAGGAATCAATCCAGTTAGAAAAAAAAGAGAATCGTAGGCTCTTTTCTTTGCCGATTTACCCAAGTTAACTGTCTACTTGGAATACCCCCCCAGTGCAGGTCCACAGTAGACCACTGGAGTGGGGGAGAAAAAGAGACATTGAAGAGCAGAAAGTTCTACCGTACTGTAATGCTTGTGGCGTGTGTGTGTGTAACGTCCAAGTCTTGTCTTCTAGTTTGAAGGTCAATATGCGAATGTGAACATGCTCTGCTGTGATATCAAAGACCAACGCTAACAATTTTTTTTCCCCTTTACCTCCGCCAAGGAGGTTATGCTGTTGGTCACGTTGGGTTGTCTATCTGTCTTTCTGTTTGTTTGTCTATCTATCGGTCTGTCAGCAGGATAACTCTAACACAGATTTTGATGAAACCTTGTGGAGTTGTTGGAAATGACAAAAAGAACAAGTGATAACATTTTGGTGGTGATCCGGATCACGATCTGGATCCAGGATTAAAAAAAAAAAAAAAGATTCTTCACCATTGCGGGATGGGGCGAATTTTGACATTCCAGTTTCTAACTCCACAAAAACAAGGCAGAAAGACTTTGGGAAAAAATGAGGGTGTAACATAGTCAACTGTTCTATCAAACAGCTTCCTTGGCGGAGGTCTGCACACTCGGAGTGCATTTCTAGTTGATGGGTGATTTCGTTTCTTGCCAAGTAATGTTCATTGTAACATATTCTTACGTCGTGTTGTTGATTGATTGTGTTCAAACTCTAGATTACTGAAGCTTTCTGCTGCCTGAAAAGCTGTAGTGGCATTCTCTCTCTCTCTCTCTCTCTCTCTCTCTCTCTCTCTCTCTCTCTCTCTCTCTCTCTCTCTCTCACCATGATGATAATGTAGCCAACACGGAAAGTCTTTGTATGGCTGACTTGGCAATTATTGGCATTATTCCCACAAATGTATATTATTTACTTGGCAAAATCATACACGCCGGCTTAATCAAGCTTTGATTACACACTATTTTAGTGTGTCAATGTGACCGTGTTATTACCTAAATTTATATCATTGGGTAACAAATAATGTATAATGTCTTGTACTGCTCTTCTATTTAGATAATGAATGGTAGTACATGATGTGACATGTTACCTACAAAGGTTGTAGCACTGTCCCTAACTAAGAAGATACGCTTGAACACCAACAATAAAATTCAAGCAATACTGTACCATTTCTTGAAATAAGTTAGTTCATTTTAGTTTAATTTTGTTCTTTCAGTCATTCTTCGAATCTGGTGATGCTACTTCTAGTTACAAGCTAGCAATTAATCATCGAATCTTATGGGCCCAGCTACCTGCTAACTGGACCCATAAGATTCAATTATGTATGCTAGCTTGGAGGTAAAGTTTGCTCTGCCAGACTCAAAGATGGTTGGAAGTAAAGGAGAAAGGTAAACCCCAATCATTTAATTCAAGGGCATGTGTAAAATGAGCTTATTTCCAGAAGTGGGACCCTACAGTATCGCTTTAAGTGTTGACCACACTTTCTTGTGAATATAATGGTTGTTGTCTCTACAACCAGACATGTTACTGATCTCTTCCAAAAACAAAACCACACTCACACACATATATTGACAAAATGCACACACACAGACACACATCTCCGTCCGTATATTTTTCCTTGGCCCTTCTACGGAGCAAGGCACTATCCTCAGGAGTAAAGAGGCCTTAAGACAATGTGCACATGTAAGAAATGTAACGCTGTTTGTTGTTGCAATCTTTCGCTTGTCTGTCTAGTTTGCTCAGATATACTCTGAGAAAACCACACACTTATTGTGAGAGCTGCTTGTCGCACTCAAAACATGCACACAGACACGCTTGCATATGATGGAATTATCTTTTTAATATGTACAGTTATTAAAAAAAGTTGTTTTACTTTAATCCATGTCCAAATAGTGTTAAGCGTGTGGAAAGAACACACCAGACAATTTTACATTTCTTTATTTGTGCTGCACTTTTTATTACTATTATAATGTTCACATTTTAGTATTTATTGTTGGTCTTGCCATGTGAACTGGAGAAAATGTAGGAAAATGTAGATACATTTGGCCAGGTTTATACGCTGTGTTGTGGTTTCTTATGTATACAATGCATATTCAGCTGTGATTTATTTACTTCTGTTGTAAATATGTTGTACATTATGCCCTTGGGCCTTAATAAACAACCAAACATGATTGACATCCCCATTGTGTTTGAATGTGCGTTTGAATGATTCAGAACCTAATGTATTGATAAATGGCGCCACCCCACGGAGTCTTTTGGAACTGCTAATTGATTTAGTAATTTAGATGGAATGCCGCCATTAATGAAAGCATTAATGAGAAGTGGGCATTGGAATTTTGTAAAACTACTATACTATACTTATGGCGCACATTTCAATGAAAGTCGCACCCAGACCTGGACAAAATGCATATTCTGCGGTCAGTGTAAAGTGTAAAGACTGCCACACAAGTAATGGTTGGTCCACAAACAACACCTGCCTTTGGTTTATCTGAACAATAGCTAAGACAAATTACATTACATTTTTGACAACTACTCCACTGACAATTTCACATGAACGCGCTGCAGGGCGCGCGCGTAATCTTCGTCCCATCTCGCGCTCTCTGTGCCAGGGACGGGGAGAGGAGTTTGTCAGGAAACTGATTTTCGGGAAGCACCGGAAACAGCAGGTAGGATAAAGAATGAAAAGGCGCATCGAGTGCACGTTCCGGGAAAAGACGACAAAAAGGACTACTTCTTTGGGAATACCGTTATAATTTATGTTAACGGTTTTGCGCGAGAGATGGCCATCACTCAAGAGACTATTTTGAACTTTTTGCTGGAGCAAGGGGGCAAAGTGAAGAACGCGGAGTTGTTGAGTAAGTTTAAAGAGGCACTCAGCTGCAGCGATCCCGTGGAAAAGAAACAAAACAGAGACCTTTTCAAGAGCTGTGTAAATAATATTGCTGTCGTTAAAGTAATAGACGAAGTTAAGTATGTTGTTGTGAAGAAAAAGTATCAAGGATTGGCTCGAAGTAGTTCTATAATCGCGCCAAAAAACGAGTTCGAGGATAGTTTAAGCCGCTTTAGTTCTTCTGTCTTGTCCAGTTCCCCTGAACGCTCGAGCGCCTTTAAACATGGCACGGATAAAACCAAATGTGCCAAGTCTGTCATAGAAAACAATAATAATTCTTATTTCACCTCCAATAATAACGAGCTCGTTCGGGGCTGTAATACTGATGATGACCTCCGAAACGAACCCGCATCAAAGGGATGCTGTAACTCAGATTACAAACCACAACAGATGTCCTCGCGCAACGAAAACTCAAGCGTGCTGAAGGACACTAAACCGAGAAAAACAGGTGCTGTGTTTGCCATTATCGCTGTAAAATCGCCACCAGACTCACCGAGTCATCACCAACAAGAACAGTTCCACTCTGGGGGTCTGGCACAGGAGCCCGCATCGCCACAGCACTTACAGGCAATCAGGATTACTCATCTTTCCAAATCAGACTCCTCACCCAGACACCAGAAACCAGACAATGAGTCAGACAAGGACGACTCCCCAGAAACCAAACGCAGGCAACTGGAAACAAAAGTGGTCCACCCAGCACCTCAACAACACGCAGCCCAACTAAAGAGCTTCAACAAGACCTCTAAAGCCAGCCATGAGACCAAATGCTCCGAGGGAGTCCCCTTGGAGCTGGCAGAGCACGAGTGGCTCGTAAAATCAGCCGCGGGCCACTGGGACCAGGTTTACGGGCTCCTCCTCCAGGACGCCCAGCTTGCCGACAAGAGAGACTTCGTCTCGGGCTTCTCGGCCCTGCACTGGGCCGCCAAAGCCGGACACAAGGACATGGTGCGCAAGATCCTGGACCTGTCGGCTGACAGAGGGGTGGAGGTGGACGTGAACGCCCGGACGCACGCCGGCTACACTCCCTTGCACATCGCCGCCATCCACGGCCGGAGCTCGGTCATGACACTGCTGGTGCGAGACTACTGCGCCGACACCAGCGTCCGGGACCACAGTGGCAAGAAGCCCTTCCACTACCTGGAGCAAAGGACCAGTCTGGAGCTAAGGCAGTTACTCGGAGATCCTCACGCAGGGCAGCAGCAGCAGCAGCAGGAGGGGATCATGGCAGGCGACAAGTCAGAGGACGAACATCAACAACACACCTTCCCAGACCTCCACAAGGGCTTCAACACCTTCAGTAAGCTTTTTCAGCCACACCTGGGGGGCCACAGGAAGAAGCATCGACGCCACAGGCCCAGCTTCCACCACTTTGTCAGTGGGGCCGGAGGAGGAGAAGGGGGGGAGGACTCGGGAGACGAGCGCAGGGAACACCACCACCACCACCACCTCTCCCGCAGACTCTCAGAGATGTTCCACTGACACATGCTCCACACTACTAGATTGGGCACACACAGAACAAATAAGCTGATTACTGAAAGTTAATTGAAAGTGGAAGCCTACCTGGGAAACCCCATTGTCATTGTGACACAGCACTCCACAGCACACAAGTACACACCGCACACAACAAAATTGCATTTGCGCCTCATCCGAGCAAGAGGGCCCAGTGGCACCCCAAGGGAGCAGTAAGGTGGGACGGTACCATGGTCATGGTCAAGTCATGTAGGGGGATGGGGAAGAGCACTGGTTAATAGCTCTACCCCCACCAACCTGGCGGGTCGGGAGTCGAACCGGCAACCTTTGGGCTACAACCACTTACCCATGACTGCCATTGACTGGCACGGGATATTAATGACATAATGCAAGCATACAAAGTAGGTACACCGACACTGGACATGAACAACGGTACATACAGATACACTGACACGGGACATGTTACAGAACAGAGACTGACACTGGATTGAAGAACAGATGCATTGGCACTGGACATCAATAGCTCGTACAGAACACATGCAACATCACTGGACTGTAAATATCAGATACACTGGCCCTAACTGGACATCACTGGATTGTACATACGGAAAGTCAATTGCTCAGCTTGGAGCAGGCGTCACTCTTAAATACTTAAGACTGTGAGGGCGCTGGCCCAAATGTCCAACTCAGTTTTCAAAAAGGAGGCCACACCTCGCATAAATGTGGTTTTTACACAATTCATGCAAGGTGCGGTCTCCTTTTTGAAAAACTGACTTGTACATACAGAACAAGTGCACTGACACTGTATGCCTGGACTGTGCAACAGATACTGACACTGTATGGACAGATCTACTGCTGCCTTACCCTTGGATGTGCCAGCCAGGGGCGCCACCAAGGATTCAATGCAGTGGTCACTCACGAGGTCACTCACACACTCAAGAGGTCAGGGGACACGTAACTAATTCTTTTTTAACTTTGCTATCTTAAATGAATGATTTATTTCTCTTCACACCATCATTTAGACTTTCAGTTAGGCCTACATGTCATGAAAAAGGTATATTAGTGTGGAGAGAAAGGGTCCCCATAAGAAGCTAAATACAAGCTTGTAAGCTGGGACCCTCTGCTTCTGCTTCTGTGTGTGTGTGTGTGTGTGTGTGTGTGTGTGTGTGTGTGTGTGTGTGTGTGTGTGTGTGTGTGTGTGTGTGTGTGTGTGTGTATGTGTGTCATCTTCTGCTTTGGGATGGCATGGGATGGCCACAACACAAGAACCCTGAACGTGTAAAATGGGCTTCCCCTGTTTTTAAAAGTCAGCAGCCGCCATTGGATTGTACATACAGAACAAGATACACTGGCACTTAACAGCTATGGGTTGGTAAAGCTGGCCTACACAAAAGGATTTAAAAAAAAAGTTTTCAAAAAAGTCCTTGTCTCAAATTCACACCACCAGTAGGCCATGTTGGGATGATTTTAAGTTTTGCCAATGGGTTTGTTGTAGAGGATCGGGAAAGGATCTGCACACTGCTTGCAAAAGACTCAATTTATTTGGAGCAACGTTCTCGATCATAGATCTTCAGGCATCTTCTTTGTTGTTGTTGTTTTTGCATCAGTTCATCTTCTTGATTGTCTCCTGATTTCCGATAGGAAACTCATATTTACATCTCTATAAACTGAAGAGCCCTGTAGTACTACTTACACTGCCTTTAGTTTTTTGTTTAATCCCAAGCAGCACTCTTGGGGAAATTTGTGCCACTGGAAATGTTGGGATCAGATGAACGACTACATTTTTAGCAACCTGCCAGTATTAAGCTTTGTAGTAATAATAATAATAATAATAACATTATTCTCAGTCCAAATGGCTCAAATGAGTTAATGCTGAGTGAGTCTTTCTTAATGGCCTTTTCTAATTGTTGGGCTTTGCCCCCTTTCCACTATGCTCTTACTATTGGATTCACTGGACAGGGATTGCATTGAGGGATTACGTTCTTGTTTTTTTTTTTTTTGGGGGGGGGGGGGTTGTTTTTTAAATCATCCAGACTTTTCCGTAATAACTGGATTTGAATGCCAAGCCAGCACTCCTGGATAGTCTTGGGCAGAGACCGTTGTGGGGCTGAAAAAAGAACGACGAAGACTGGAGAACTGTCTCTCTCTCATCAGTACACCATGTGACACCATCCTAGCTTCCCTGGCTCATTGCTAATTTATGAATTTAATTGTGTCAAAATACTAAATGTCTAATTTTGTACTTGTATTCTGGAACAGAAACTAATATTTTTGTAACTCTGTGTATTATGAGCTGTAACAGTAAGCATAAACATATCATTTGAAACTCTCAGGAATCGTTTGGTTTATCCAGTACAGTACCATAAAGCACAAAATGTTTTGATGAGGGGTGCGTCTTTTAGGAAACACGACATGAAGAGCTAACTACCTTCTGTGTCTTATTTTGGTTGAGGGAGAGAAACTAGTAGTTATGGTGTGTGTGTGTGTCATGCACAGAACAAGACATGCCTCGGCAGAGAACACTCCTTGTGTTCCCAGGGAGCAAACCTCCTCTCTCTCTCTCTCTCTCTCTCTCTCCCTCCCACAAACGGACGCTGCCTCTGCTTGTAACATTCTGTAGCAAACTATTCTGCGGTGTGAAGATGAAGAGAGAGATGAGTGAGTGAGTGAGTGGGGGCTGGAGTGTGCCAGCGACGCAGGCAGTAAAAGCCGCAGCCTTTGCATGCCTTTGTGATTGTGACTGACAGGGCCGCTGACATTTGCCAGGCCCGGGGCAAAATCAACTAAAAGGGCCCCCCTCTCAATATATATTATGTCATTTGGACCCAATTCTGGGCCCAGGACAATTGACCCCTTTGTCCGTCCACCCAAACCCTGTCGGCTTCTCTGGTGACTGACTGAATGAGACTCCGCTCTGGTTCTCAAACACAACAGTTCTCCTGTCTGCCAGAAACTTATGAGGGTTATGTAACAGAGAGGATCATAGGGATTCATCCAAACGCAAGCTTACAGGTGGGAAGAAAAACAGCTACTGTATGTCTGTGACATGATACAAGATACAAGATATTTTATTTGTCATGTGTATATATATGAAACATATATATATACAATGAAAAGCTTCCCTGCTCTGGGAGTCCCAAAAAAGGTTAAAAAGAATGTTAAAAAGGCAAAAAAAGTATATATGTATATAAAATATATATTTAAAAAGTTGAAAGCTGCAAAAAAATTAAATAAAAATGGCAGGTTGGAGAAAGGGGAGATGTGATGAGTGGATTCCTTCCTATGTTGGTGTTTTTGAATTCAACAGTCTGATACATTGAGGGAAGAAGCTGCCCAAGGTCTGCATACTGCTTATGCTCCAAAGGTTTATGTAACAAAAACAAATCGGACAGCAATAAGAATACCCCGTGGCTTGGTTTTTTTTGGTCTATAAAATGAGAGTCAGAAGTGTGTACACATTGCATGCAGGAATCCTCCATCAGAAACTTACAAAGACCTGCCATTTTGCTCTGAATAATTTTGTTTTACACATCTGCAGCCAAGACAACCATACGTTTTATGTTTCACAAGCCACCGTGGTAATTGCTGACTTTTCCTAAAAGACAGCTGTTTCAAAAAAATGTTTTTGATCTCAAATCAACTTGGCTAAGTGTCACCTGTCTAACTGATGTGGGGGGTTGTAGAGGTAAC
>NC_085879.1:29872471-29944971 GCF_034702125.1 Engraulis encrasicolus | reverse complement strand
GTCATGGAGTTTGGTTACGCAGAAGATTGGCGGATCTGCAATCGTTGACGGACCTATCAACAATGGCAGGTTTGACTAAAGAGATTTGTGCAAGATGTTTAAATGGGGTGATATTACTACTTATACTCAATGGGGTTCTACCCATTACAATCGAAAGCTTTTCCAATGAACCCCCAGAACCGAATGACCCCACTGTCCATGGGAGTATTTTGAACCCCTTGTTGAAGGCTTTGTCGGAAAATGAACCGTGGCCTGATCTGTCGCCTCGGGCGAGGCCTGACTCCAGATATGTCAGGTACATGAAAAGGCTTTACAAGATGTCGTCTAGACCGGAGAGAAGTCATGAAGCGAGTCATCTGTACAACACAGTGCGACTGATCACACCTCGAGGGGAATGTCTGGATCAAAATGACGGTAGGTTGGGTTCAAGCTTTGATCGTTCTGCAACAACCGGTAGCTACATGATATGTCTCAGGTGCTTTTCTACGGTCGTGTGCACATAGCAGTTCATGAAAAAATATTTTAAATAAATAAAACTACCTCTGGCCTATTTGATGCTAGTCTGTAAACCTATGATAATTTGTGTATGTATGTACTTTATTTGTTTACATTTTTAATTATACTTTCAGACATGGATTATGCTTCTCAAAATTTGCTGTATGGATGCACTTGTGTCTTGCGCACAGCACAATAGTGCGTCTCAAATGGTGCACTTGTCAGTGCACTGACGTTCAGTGCATACTACTGCACACAATGGTCAGCGTGAGCGACCTAGGCACTGAAACATACACCATTTCCCAATGTCAGGTGTTCTAGCCTTGGTAGTGCGTGACACGCCCAGTGATTGGATACTCTTCCGTGGAATATCCAATCACTAGGCGTTTCAAGGCTAGAACAATTGACATTGGGACATAGGGTACATTCCAATATGCACACTCCTGTCCTCCACTTGTGCTTGTGGCCTCGCCCCGCCTCCTGGTCCCGCCTCCGTGGAGAAAACAATTAAGTTTCCCTGCTGTCAGTCTAGCCGCAACAACTTTTGAGTGACTGTTTTTCATTCACCATCCCGATTGCAAATGAGAAAATGACATTAGAATTGTGCTTTTGCAAGATATTGGATTAAGTTTCTGTCGTCAGTGACATCATCATGAGGTCACAAGCAGGCAAGTGAGCAAGGGAAGATGGAAGTCCGCATATTGGAATAGTTTCCACTCATAGTAATAGTTCCCAAGTGCACAAGTGTGCCATTTTTAACATTAGTTTTGACTAATTGAAGATGACAACACTAAATGATGATGCTGAAGGAAGTCATTTAGATTAACGTTGTAGTAATTTAATGTTATTCAAAATAGGAGAAAACTCAGTCTTTTTTCGGTTATTTTGTACATAGGCCTAATCACCATGTATGATGTACAATCTATGATTGTGTTTTTTTCTGTTTCTGAAGAGATCTTCATGCAGGACCTGTCCTACAGCCTGAACCGCGTGCGCTCCAAGGAGCAGCTGCTCAAGTCGGTGCTGCTGTACTCCTTCGACCAGGAGCAGGCGACCACCTTCACGGCCGTGTGCTACCTGGAGATCGAGGAGCACGACCGCTCCGTCTCGCCACAGCAGTGCTGCCCCAGCCGACGCTTCTCCGCCGCCTTCCCCATACACATGGAGCGGCGCTCGCGTCTCAAGTGGGTGGAGGTCAACGTCACCTCCTTCCTGGACCCGCTCTTCAGCTCCCAGAAGCGCGACATCCACCTGCTCATCAACCTCACCTGCATGGAGGAAGGTGTGATGCTCCAGCACCAGCACGACAGCACTGAAACGGGGCCCGTGGAGCTCACCCTCAGGTCTCCGTCGCTGCTGCTGTACCTGAACGACACCAGCGAGTTGGCCTACCAGAGGTGGCCTCCGTCGCCCTCCATGTCCACCAGGTTAAGGGGACGCGTGTTCAACCACCACCAGCACCATCCCCAACACTACCACCAGCCCGGGCTGAGCTTCAGCCCAGACATGAGGTACTGGCGGCGGAGGAGGAGGAGGAGGAGAAGGAGGGATGCCGTCCCGGGTGGCGACAACCTGAGGCCGTCCGAGCCTGGCCTCTCCATGCTGCTGCCCACAGATGACTTCCTGAGTGAGGACTGTGAGCTGTACGACTTCCGCGTGAGCTTCAGCCAGCTGAAGCTGGACCATTGGATCATCGCCCCGCCCAAGTACAACCCCAGGTACTGCAAGGGCATATGCCCGCGGGCCCTGGGGTTCATGTATGGCTCGCCGGTGCACACCATGGTGCAGAACATCATTTATGAGAAGCTGGATTCCTCTGTGCCCCGGCCGTCCTGCGTGCCCTCGGAGTACAAACCCCTCAGCGTCTTGACCATCGAGAACGACGGCTCCATTGCATACAAGGAATACGAGGAGATGATCGCCACTAAGTGCACCTGTCGATAAAAAGGGAGAAAAATGTTATATTGGGGTGTTTCTTTAAAGCGATTTCATTTCTGGAAAAAAAGCTGATTTTACACCTCCTCTTGAGTGAAATAATTGAGTTGTATCTTTCCCCTGTACTTCCAGTTTTTCTCTTAGTCTAATGATGTTACTTCTAGATCCAAGCTGGAAATTATCATTAAATCCAATGGTACTATACGATTCCATTATATATGCTAGCTTGGAGGTAGAATTTACACTGGCAGACCTGGAGGGTGACTGGAACTACAGAAGAAAGGTAAAACTCAATTATTTAACTCAAGGGAAGGTGTCAAATCAGCTGATTTCCAGAAATGCTACAATATTGCTTTAAGCATTTTTGGCACCAGGTTTGAAAAAAAAAAAAATGGTAAGGTGTTTGGTAAGGTCAGCATAGCCAAATCCTCGTGCAACTAATTTATAACTTTGTGGACATTTATATTTCTCATATCAATTCATAATATTTGACAAATGCTCTTAAAATCTTTAAATCTTTAAATTGCCTGTGAGGAGATTAAATCAGGCTTTATATTGTGCATTTAGAGCATTTTATCTCATTGAAATATTTGCATGAATTCATGAATGATTGTGCTTTTTTTGTTCCAACATTAATCTTATTTTTTCCTTCTTGCATATCTGTGTTTGTATGTGTGTCATGTTATTGTTGTTTTCTGTTACAAGTCTTTCCCTTTTGTTGTCTTTAATGACCTTTCTTTCTTATAATTTTATTTTGCGTTAATTTATTCCCGTTGGTTCTCTCTTGAATATGCTCGTTCGGTCGTCTCTGTGAATTTTTAAGAAAATCTGGGCGGATGAAGAAATGTAATCGTTATGCCCCCATGCAAACTCTTTTACACTCGTCAATTTTATACCCGTGATTCGCGAATGATGATCTCTTGCAGCTCACAAGCTCCCTGTTTATAAAGTCCACTGAAGGAGTTGTTCATCTGGACAACTTTAAAAAAGACGATCTGCATTAATTGTTGTCAAGGAAATGCTTACTAATGATATACTGGTGTTACTAACAAACTGCATTTCAAATGCCTATCAATGTATATATTCACTCACTGTTTGTTCAAATCACTTATTTCACAAAAAGGAATATTTTTGGATATTCATGTTTAAAAAAGAATAAAACAGGCAAGCTCATGTTACCCATGGGGAACAAGAAAATAAAATTCTCACATTTTTTTTCTTTCTGGTTTAGTTGTAAATGGACACAATCCTCTGTGCTCCTCTGAAAGCTTAAAGGAGCACTTCTGCTGTTGTATTGCTCAGCTCCCACTACCCTTGACTTGACAGTACCCGGTGATGCTGCATTTTTCGGCTCTGCCCTTTCCGAGATCTGAGCTATTCTAATGGGGGCAGATTTTGTTTACATTTTTAAAAAATCTTAACATAGGCCTACTCCAAATATTTTCCCAAAAGGTATCGCTGTTTGCTAGTTGTCTGCTGATGTTGCATAACCTTTTGGATGTTTTTGGGAATAAATCAAGATGTTTTTTGAAGTGTAAACAAACACCTGCCCCCATTACAATGACCAAGATCTTGGAAAAGGCTGAAGGAAAAAAAAAATCTCTGGTACTGACAAGTCCAGGTTAGTGTGAGCATTACAACTGCATGTTGAAATTGGCTGAACATATCCTTTAAATCACGTGAAACCACCTTAAATCACCTGTGAAATATTGTCTCACAGTTATTTCTCTCTACTCACTATTACTAATTGAGTGCGTTACAATATGCGACCTTGCCTCCTCCACTTGTGCTTGTCTCCTCGCCACACTTCCTGTCCTCTCCTCCGTGGAGAAAACTATTAAGTTTCCCAGCTGTCAGCCTAGCCACAACAACTTTTGAGGGACTGTTATTCATTCACCATCCCAATTGCAAATGAGAGGAAGGCTTTACAATTGAGCTGTTGCAAGATATTGAAATATAATGCTGTGGTCAGTGATGCCATCATGACATAGTACTTCCTGGTACGAGGAGACAAGCACAAGTGGAGGAGGCAAGGTCGCATATTGTAACGCACTCAATGTCATCTTACACACACTTCATGGTAACTATTTACACACTTTAAAAAGATTGGCAGTCATGGCTAAGCCTTTAGGCCTCAGACTTGTTTTCCAAGGGTTGCCGGTTCGACTCCCGACCGCGACCTGCCGCGTTGGTGGGGGGAGTAATTAACCAGTGCGTTCCCCCATCCTCCTGCATAACTGACGTACCATGGGTGCGTTCCAATATGCGACCTTGCGTCCTCCACTTGTGCTTGTGGCCTCTTACCAGGAAGTAATATGTCATGAAGACATCACTGACAACAGCATTATATTTCAATATCTTGCAAAAGCTCAATTGTAAAGTCATTTTCTCATTTGCAAACTGGATAGTGAATGAAGAATAGCCCCCCAAAAATTGTTTTGGCTAGGCTGACAGCGGGGAAACTTTGTTTTCTCCACGTCCCGCCGCACTACTCCCTTTCGGGCACCATTGGGGGCTGCCCCCTTGCACGGGTGAGGCATAAATGCAAGTGTGCAGTGTGTGCAGTGTGCGATTTGTAGTGGGGGATTGTCCTCTCTTCTTGTGTTGATATCTCCAGTTTTCCTGAATGATTTTAATCACAATTTAATGTAACTCCATTGATATTGCTTAATATCTGAAACATACCCCCCTTTTGATTTTCTGACAAATCTCATCCTGGCAGTGTTCACTTGTGTGCTGTGGAGTGCTGTGTCATAATGACAATGGGAGTTGGAGTTTCCCAGTTGGACTTAAATTGGGAAATAGTCTGCTGGAGCTCAGCTTACCCGCCTTCGTTTCTCGAAAGCATCATTGCTAACCAGTTAGCAACTTGCTAGGCCTCCAATGGGAAATTGCATTTCAACCAAGTAATGATGTTGTCGAGAAACGCACCCCTGAGCTCCCAGTGAATTATACAGACAATAAACATCACATCACCGTTTGACTAATGGTGAAAGCACATCATGTACACATTATAAACCTTACTTTTGTATTGACTGAAACATATCCATTTGCTTTGTCATACTTTTTCACACCTTAGACTTCTTTCCATACTGTGTGGCAAGGCCCCAAATCCTTCCACCAGACCCGAGTTTGGCAATCATCTCCCAAGGGCCAGTCAGTCATCCCTCCACTTGGGGGCAGTAGTAATAATCTGTCGTGCACGTTTATGGTAGACCTCTTACGTCACTGTTCCTAGCAGACAAGCAAAATTTCCTGGCTAGCAAAAGATCTCAGCGCTCAACGCCATAAACCAACAGGCAGAAGGAGCAGAAAGGTTTGTCCTGTTTATACTTATAAAACTCGTCAATCTGACCGATATGATGTATAAACGGTCTCATTACCTTCTTTATCTCAAAGTTATGGGTTAAATACATGCTTTATATGATTGGACGAATTGATAAAGTTGCGTTATGTCCCGAATGTCAAACAAGGTCTTCGGAGATGTAAGCTATGCTAACAAGCACATATTAGCCGAAACAGGCAAGACCAGGGTCTCCACAAGGTCTTGAGTGTTTATCAGCTGTACTTCAGAAATATGAGTGAGGTTCAATCATAGGAATAATGTCCTTGGGGTATTGAGATGAACCCTTTGCTTTAAATGGTCAATGTCTGTGGAGGATGTCACCAGTGTTGAGCAACCGCGATTATGTGGCAGCAGTGATCTAGCCTAATGTTGCTCACTTAGCCTCACTGGACTGAAGAAGTTACGTATTTGCCCGATAGCTGACTGGACTGCACTGTACTTAAAGATATTCTTAGATTTCACAATGCTGGACTGTTAAGTTTAGAACAGAGACCAAACTGTTTGTGTTCAGCGATGTAGCGAGATGGCACTGTGGGTGTCCTTCCAGCACTGCGTAGCCTTGTCAACAAACTGTTAAAACTAGCTGGCTGTGATGGTGGGATTGAAGTCCAAGGATCCACTGGCCGCTGTGTCGGAGGCCTATTCATGGGTGACTTGATATTTGTGTACTTCTAGTATCTTCTGAGCGTCTCAGATTAACTTTCACCCTAGCAGAATAATAATGTAAGAGTAATAATGTAATGAGGTCACCTACGGATAGTCAAACGGTGGTGGCATTTCTTATCTTATATTATCTTGGCTCTTAAATCTAGAGTTATGAAGTGTTGTTCCACAATTTCATTGTCTGGTATCCTGATTTGAAGTCTTGAAACCTGAGGTGCAATGGAGTAATGTATGGCATGTTGACGTTTCTCTCCAGCTCTCAAAGGATATAATGGGACGTCACTTTGGAAATCTCGCCAGAGTTCGGCATGTGATCACCTACAGCATCTCCCCGTTTGAACAGAAGGCATTCCCCAACTTCTTCTCCAAGGGTGTCCCCAATGTCTGGAGACGTTTCAGAGCATCAGTTTTCAAATGGGCACCACGTAAGTTGAGATGTTTTGTTTTTGTTTGTTTTTACTGTGACAGCCCAACTGGGAAAACTCAAACTTCCATTGTCATTGTGACACAGCACTCCACAGCACACAAGTGAACACTACACTGCACACAACGAAATTGCATTTATGCCTCACCAGTGCAAGGGGGTCAACCCCCAATGGCGGCCCCAAAGGAGCAGTGCGGCGGGACGGTACCATGCTCGGTGTACCTCAGTCATTGAGGAGGATGGGTTACTTACTCCCCCCACCCGCCTGGCGGGTCGGGAGTCGAACCGTCAACCTTTGGGCGACAAGTCTGATGTCCTAACCGCTTACCCTTGACTGCCCATATTGTGTTTGTTTCCAAAACCTTTGGCCACATCACCTCAAGGGGGCATTCACATTTTACTGTCATTCTCTCTCTCTCACACTCAATCACACCAACACACACACACACACACACACACACACACACACACACACACACACACACACACACACACACACACACACACACACACACGCCTTTTATTGGTATACTTTTGGGGCACTCCCATTGTATTAAAACTAAGGAACGGTTAATTGTGCCCAACCCATCATTAACCCTCACCTGTCAGTTAACTGATGATTTTGCACTTTTGGTTTTATCAATAACCCCATGTGTGCACAAATTAGAGGTTTTCACAGACCCACAAATGCACAGCTTTATTGAGGCCAATTATTTTCTCAACGTCTTGCACAAAAGCGGCTGTCTGAGACATTCAATGATCCGTCAATGCTTGAACAGTGTATTGATATTGATACGCAGTGTATTGATATTTGACTGGTTCTCTTTTCTCGATTGCAGCCATGACGGTGATGTACCTGACATACACATGGGGGAATGGCGTGCACGCGGCAGGCAAGAGGAAGGTCCTGTCTGATTACGAGCCCGCCGCTGGGGCTGAGGCTGAGGCCGAGGAGGAAGAGTGAAGAGTGAAGCCAATCCACATGTCTCCCGGGGAGCCCTGTCTGTTTTAAGTTGTCTCATTCTTTTCCTGTCTTTAAAAACAATAAAATATTTATGAAAAATTGATTTCCTTAGTATGTGTTTGTTGTGTACCTTATATGGTACTCCTGTGTTGCTACTGTACATGCACCATTCAGCATAGAGGAGTTGATGACAAAAGACCAACAAAGGTCGGCGTCTGCGCCTTGAACTTAATACTCGTGTATTGCTTGGTGAGTGCACTCCCAAAAAGTAGTAATCTTAAAAAGATAATGGAAGATAGTGGAAAAAAGGAGGCGCACACAAGACTTGTGTGAAAAAGTGTATTGAAGCCGAAAATATACAACAGAAGGCATAGAGGAGTTGACATGATATGACTGATGCTAAAAAAGCCTAGGGTTCAAACTACATGCCCCTTTTTCCCCAGAAGGATGATGCACAGTTTCAGTCTGTGAGGCCAACTAATCTGCATGTATCAAATAGAATAACTTTAATAATCCCAAAGGACAAAGTGAATTAGTAATACATCATGACAATTAGGGCCTACATTTACTGTCAACCCAGACAGTGATTCTTCATGAATTACTCGCCTGTTGTGGAATAATTCCATTGTTTTCTGTGTGAATTTTCCTCATGTGTCTTGTATATGAAGCTGATCGCTGTGTATTCCCCAGCCGACCTGGAAAAAAGTATGCCCAGTTTTCAACTTCCCTTTGTGTAATTGATAAGAAGGAAATATAGATTTACATTTGAAGAAATGAAGAGCAAGAATCTAAGAGGAACTTTGTTTATTATTATTTCCATCATTACTATTATTATTATTGAGGTATCCCCTCATATACTAGCTGTGGACAAATGGTTAATGATGTGAAGATTTCAGGTAGTTCCAGTGCCTGAAGGAAAGCATGGCATTGGGATAAAGTGAAGTGAAATTGAAAGCCCACCTGGCGATCTCCAACTCCCATTGTCATTGTCAGACAGCACACACGTGTTAACTGCACACAACAAAATTGCATGTATGCCTCACCCGTGCTAGGGGGCGGCCCCTAATGGCGCCCCAAGGGACCAGTGCAGCGGGACGGTACCATGCGCAGGGTACTTCAGTCATAGAGGAGGATGGGGGAGAGCACTGGTTAATTACCACCCCCAACCTGGTGGGTCGGGACGGGAGTCAAACCAGCAACCTGCTACAAGTCTGAGGCCCTAACCGCTTACCCATAACTGCCCATAAAGAGAGGATGTTCCCCTCCTTAAGTCTTTCCTATGACTGACATGCCGAATGCATGTTTGTGACTCAAATACATGTATTATAAGTGTACTAGTCATTCAGTAATATAGCACAGTTTTGAGGAACTGTATTAATAGCCTACCTAATACTGTAAATGTCATTACCTAAAATAGGATATTTTGATGACCTATGTTGTCTTCATAGATGACACAAAAAAAAACATTTTAAAACATTTTTCTTCACAGAGCGAGTCATTTCTGTCAAATCAATTTAGAAAACCTGTGATTTGTTTAGAAATGTTATGCCTATCGCCATTGTACACTGCCACTGTAGAGTGAAATTGATGTACAAAATAAAAGTTTTAAACTACCTTTATTTTGAATTGGCGGAGAAAGTGCTCGAATTTTCGTGACGCTTCGACACCGGAAATTGTGCGTCTGTCACGCCGTCTTCAATGAGAAACCGGCGAGCTGGGCACAAAGCTAGTTGCCAGCCTCATGCAGTAACGGGAGATAATGAATTAACCATCCAGCGATTTAACTATTTTTAAATAACTGGAGACTGGATTTTGTATTCTGAATAATATTCTGTCACTTAGGAATTCCGGGAACCATTATAAAAGCTGAGATAAGATGTCTGTGGTGGGATTCGACGTTGGTTATCTGAACTGCTATATTGCAGTAGCCCGTGCTGGGGGGATTGAAACGATAGCTAATGAGTACAGCGACCGATGCACGCCGTAAGTATATCTTCTGCTAATGTGTTCAAATTTCGGTGGTGTTTTGGTGTGTTGAAGCACAACATGTCCATTTTCTAGTGTGTTTTTGAACTCGAGGAGCATGTGTTCTTAAAACAATGTGTCATGACCACCAGGCTAGCTATATAGCTACTCTGGGGGATAGTCAATCGGGTTAGCAGGCTAGCTCAAAGGTTGAGCAACATTGTTAATGAATGTGGTAACTAATCTAACTTAAGAGGGTCCACCACCTTACACTTTCATGGAACTTTCTGGCGGATGATGTATGTGCCATTCAGTAATGGAATAAGGAAACGTGTAGCGATTGACTTCAGGCCTGTTACATTTAGGAGTGTCTCAACGTAAGCGCCAATGCCGGAGGTTTGGCAGCGAACAAGTGTACGGCCTGGGTGATTAACTGTCATGAATATCGCCGTTGGGGTTAATCAAGTAATTTCTTGTATTTCAGAGCATGTGTCTCCTTTGGTCCAAGAAATCGCTCCATAGGCGCTGCCGCAAAAAGCCAGGTGAGATTTCTAATTCATTCAATGACTAAGGGATGGTCCGTTATGATGGGGCAGGTTCATTCATTTCTGAGCAGGTCATGGATGTGTTGATGGACACGTCGGATGTAATCGTTATACTATTCACTGTAACCAGTCAGTTGTTACTGACAGTAGATTAACATTTTGTGACTGGTGACTAACGGGACACTACGGTAGGCCTACATGCGAAGCATTGATACATTTGATGCCTTAAACGTGTGATGTATCCATTATATGTGTAACCCATCCAGGTTGTGACCAACTGCAAAAACACGGTCCAGGGTTTCAAGCGGTTCCACGGCAGGGCCTTTTCCGATCCATTTGTTCAGAGTATCAAATCCGGCCTGGTGTATGATCTAGCCCAGATGCCCGCAGGGACAACTGGCATCAAGGTGAGAGATTTTATTTGATAATGCTTGATATCACATTCTGTCTTATGCCCATGATCCCACATTGAGGTGGCAGTATAAACCATCAGTAGTTTTTCCGAATGCTTTAGGTGTGAGCTCATCTTGTCTGACAGAGTGCATTTTGATGGACCAGTTGCTGAGGGAGTGGTTTTAGTTTTTCAATAGCTGTTAATCCTCTGAATTCAAACGTGTTGGAGCATGAGAAAAACAGTATTTAAAAAATATATATATAAAAAATAAATGAGTGCAGAGGCTTGACTGGTGTGAATGTTGTACATTTTTAATGACAAATGTGTGATTTCTGAACTAAAATGTATCATTTTCTTCCTGCAGGTGATGTACATGGAGGAGGAAAAAGTCTTCAGCATCGAGCAAGTGACAGCCATGCTGCTGACCAAGCTCAAAGAGACAGCTGAAAGTGCTCTGAAAAAGCCTGTTGCCGACTGTGTTATATCTGTGAGTGAATTCTTTCTCGCCCCCAGGCAACACTTTGACCCATTTGATTCTTGAAATGAATGCAAAAAGCTAAATATGGTACTCAAAGTAACGTCCCTGTGCACAACCACTTGTCCAGGTGCTGGTGATGTGCAGTAAGAGTAATCCAAGTAAATGAAGGATGAATCACCGCACACTGGTATCTTTGCTGGTAGTTTATTTGGTGAACAACGCGTTTCGCTACTGCTTCATCAGGTTCACTCTGTCAGCTAAATATGGTGTTTGTTTGTATGTGATGGACAGATTCCCAGCTATTACACCGATGCGGAGAGGAGGTCTGTTTTAGATGCTGCACAGATCGCTGGCCTCAACTGCTTGCGATTGATGAACGAAACCACTGCAGGTACCAAAAGAGTTTAGGAGGGGGAAAAAAAGAGCCTAAGGGTGCTGAGATGGTTTATATCTGACAACCGTAACAAATCTGTGGGGCCCTCTGGGTAATTCCTACTGGTGTAGCCATCAAAACAAACCATCGCCATAGTCACACTGCGTCAAAATAAACAATTTCATGAACATCATCAATTTCATTTCAACATTAAAAAAATCTTAACTTTGAGTTAAACTAATAATCGTCTTTCACGTTATCCTCCTGTGTGTCTCAAGCTCAATGTTGTTGTTGTAGCATAATTCATTTCTCTGGCAATGAATACGCATCTGCAGTTTGGTTGTTGTTTTTTTTCATGAATTTGTATTTGTGGAAGAGTGCTTTTCATGTATACCATTATGTATACTGGACAAAATGTCCATATGAAGACTTGTTACGAGAGTGGTGTGGGATGCAGTCATTGTTTGCCAACATGATGCAGGAGCCCAACACCACGCAGGGGAGAGGGCCTTACTCCAATAATTATATGGCTACCTGCCAAAATCCAGTAATAGAAAGCAAGAATTGTCAGAACAACATAGTAATGTGAACGGTCTTTTTTGCTGCGTCATGTCTTTCACAATGAGGAAATGAGAAAGCTTCAGTGTTGTGGAGCAACTTATCCGATGGCTGAATAACTCTTCGCAAGCAGAGTTGATTTACTGCTAATGTCAATATCATGCATAAACCTGACTACTTGCAGTAACATTTGAAAAGCACAAAGGCGTTTGGCAGTCACTTTAACAATCTGCGTTTTTCACTAGTAATCATTATGCAAAAAAATGGTTGCAGCAACAAAATTGCACAGCTTTGTGGCGTTGCAGGTAGACGTTTATGTCTTTCTTTTAGATAGTTGGTCTGCGCCATACTGTAGTAGTGTAATAAAAGTTTATTAAAAATGAGTGGGTGAGAGATGTTTATTGAACTAAATGGGTTTTGCTTGTTTGTTTTGCCTTCTTGTTTTGCAGTCTCTTTGGCGTACGGTATTTATAAGCAGGATCTGCCAAATCCAGAGGAGAAGCCGAGGACGGTGGTGTTTGTGGACCTCGGGCACTCTGGCTACCAAGTGTCTGTGTGCGCCTTCAACAAAGGCAAGCTGAAGGTATGCCAACGTCAAGTCCTTACAAGTCACTGTGGTGGCGCACACACACACATGCCCTGTAATAGGTTGCAATGTCAGCACTAGGGAATAAACAGTGGGGAATATCATGAAATGCGTAGACCGTGTTGAATAATAAGTGAACATATGCACTCCATGAATCCATGAGTAAAGCGGCGTACACACACAAAGCTAGCTTTTCGCTTGCTCGCCTACTTGCCACTCTTTCATGGAACGTTCGCTGAAAGTTCCCGCGGCTTTAACTGCCAATGAACAGGCGAGAAGTACCGAACTCTGCATTCCAATTGGTTACTCGCTTACTGGCCTCGCTCGAAGATAAAATATTTTCAACTCGCGATCCGCCCACATTGCATCGCTTGTACAGTACTCGCCTGCAAGTCTCGCTGAAACACATCGACATTCTATTGACTTCATTTGCTGAGCGAGTAACTAGCAGCGACGTGTGTGTATGGCCCTTAACTTTTTTTTTTCTGCCATACAAAAGACTAGTTTCCTAGGGTATAGTTGCACTTGTCACATTTGTCGATTTCTGGTTGAATGGAATATTGAATTCTTTCCTTTTTCACTCAGGGATTTCTGTGAGCATAATGGTCTCATGACGGCAATAACTGCATATACTGTGCAATGCCAATGTGGCAGTGTATGTAATTCACACAACTGGTACACTGATTTGACAGCAAATGGCTCTACTACTCAATGTTCACCTAACAGTTTTTCGCAACGGGGACTCTACAGCCCCTCAGGGGGCATTGGGGAGCACTAGGGGTGCTGGTGAGAACCACGCATCTAACGTAACATGCATGTATGGGATGATGATGATGATGATGATGATGATGATGAATAACAACTACCATTAAAGAAAATGAAAAGATTTGTTTTAATTTGCATGTCCATATCCGTATGTCCGTATGTTATTGATGCACACAAACATTGGCAGCGATTCCCGTTTGAGGTCAATGTTTTTCCATATCTTTCTTATTTTTATTTTTGGTACATGGTCTGCATTTGTAAAGGGGTTGTTGTAGCTCATGTGGTAGGACAGCCTACTCAGCAAACGAAAGGCTGCAGGTTAAAGCCCCCCCTTTCTCTGTGTCCCTGAGCAAGACACTTACTCCTGGTTGCAGGGTGCCACCAGTGTGTGAATAATACGGTTGTGATTTGGTGAATGTGAGGCATGCATTAGAAGGCGCTTTGAGTGCTGAAAGGAGTGGAAAGACTCAATATAAATGCTATATATATATATATATATATATATATATATATATATATATATATATATATATACACACACACACACAATTATTATTTTCAATGGCTTTATTTATTTTCCCCTTTTTCTCCCTAGGTGCTCGCGGCGGCCTTCGATCATCAGCTGGGCGGCAAGGACTTTGACGAGATGCTGGTGAAGCACTTCTGCGAGGAGTTTGCCAAGAAGTACAAGCTGGATGTGCGCTCCAAGCCGCGGGCGTTGGTCCGCCTCTTCCAGGAGTGTGAGAAGCTCAAGAAGCTGATGAGCGCCAACTGCTCCGACCTGCCACTCAACATCGAGTGTTTCATGAACGACATCGACGTCACCGGAAAACTCAACAGGCAAGTGAAGTCCTCCCACTTTGTTGGGAAGCAGTCAACTTTGACGTTCTATTGGGACTAAGAAAATGTTTGGTTTAAACTTCGACACAGCCTTTTCTGTCCTCAGCCAGTAGCAAACCAAGGGAGGCGAGTTAACCAGGCAGTTTGGAGAACATTATTTGTTATCTTCTTTTTCCGACCAATATCTCGGTACGAAATTTGAAAGTCAATGATAATTAGACAAGTGATTTTAGACCACAAGGAAAAAGACAAGAAACGGGGAGGGAGACTGATATAGTGGGGTAGCAGTGGCCTAGTGGTTAAGGAGATGCCGGGCTTTGGATCAGAGGATTCCAGGTTCCAATCCCATCCTACCTCTCTCCATGGCCGAGGTGCCCTTGAGCAAGGCACCTAAGCTCATATTGCTGCAGTTACTGTAACCATTACCCTGTAAATAATTGTAAGCCGCTCAGCTGTAAGTGTAATGTAATATAGTTCATTTGCCAGCAAGAGGAGAGATGTGGTCTTGTTTTAGGAAAAGGCTGTATTTTATAGTAGTCAGTCATAGTATTATGCCGTGTTTGTCCTGTAAAAGACTTCAAGGAAGGACATGCATGTTTTGTCAGAAAGCAACCTGAGTCTACCAACCTGAATGCCACTATATTAAAAAACTTTTAGATTGAAGTTTGCTCGCAACAAGTTATACTTTTTAAGTGTCTCACGTGTGAGTGGTCATAAACAGTGTGCATTGGCACTGCCCTGACAATTCGATTCGATTAACATTTGGTAGGTTTCGATTCAAATTGATTCAGTCAGATTCTACGATGCATTGCAATGCATTACATCTCTACTGAATTTTTTCATCAGTCATGACGAGCAGTCAGATACTACAGATACAACATTTTATTGACTTGTGTGTATCAATCCTGCAGTTTTCAATGCTTTGAAGTGCTTTAACTTAATGTAAAGTTAATTTGCTCTGCAAATACCCACGGAAGTGGCATTTGCCAAATCGATAATTGAATTGTCCTGCCCCGCATTGCAATGCATTTCCGAATCGATTATTGTTGACGCCACTAATAAACAGCCATATAAAGTTTGTATGTATTAGATTAAATGTTAATTGTTGTGTATTTCCAGAATTGCTAATAGGGTAAGCATTGCCATCAGTATCTTAAACAGCTTCCTGTATGTCTGTGTGTGTGTTTTTCAGGGGTCAGTTTGAGGAGATGTGCGCAGACCTGCTAACTAAAGTGGAGGCCCCCTTGCGAAGCGTAATGGAGCAAGCCAGTGAGTAAAGCAAAGCACTGCAGGCCTACCATGCCTTCATGCCTCAGCTATGACTTATGAGCCCAATAAATGAAGTTGCATGTGTGTGTTTGAGCGTTACTACACACACACACACACACACACACACACACACACACACACACACACACACACACACACACACACACACACACACACACACACACACACACACACACACACACATTATTATTATTATTTGCACATTCCTGTGCTGCTCGCGCGCGCACACACACTTTATTGGGGTTGTGTGTGTGTGTGTGTGTGTGTGTGTGTGTGTGTGGCTATGATTCGTGAGGGGAGGTGGGTTTGGTGATGTGGTGGTGAGACAGTAGAGTTGCTGACGTGCCTGTTTGTCGCCCGTCTGAGCAGACCTGAAGAACGAGGACATCTACGCAGTGGAAATTGTGGGCGGAGCCTCCAGAATCCCGGCCGTTAAAGAGCGAATCAGCAAATTCTTCGGGAAGGAGCTGAGCACCACTTTAAACGCAGACGAGGCCGTGGCCAGAGGATGTGCGCTGCAGGTCTGCTTCTTTCCGTCGTCTCCCCCACCCCTCACCCCTCTTTTTTTTTCTCTCTACTGGTTTTTCTATTTTTTTTTCTTTTCTTTTTTTGCTGACTTCCTCAGTGCCTGTGACACTTGTATCTCCGCAGGCAGCATCCCTCTTACTCAGCAACTGTTGTCTACCTTGTCCTGTTAATGATTAGCGCAGATGTCCATCTCCCTGTCTTTCAGCACAGGTGGATCATACCATATCATTGCACTAAATGCCACACCTCTACACCTCTTTACCGCTTGTAAACAATCTCTGGCTGCGCAGTGTTCAACCTCTGATTATTGGAAACTGCTGCTGTCGGTCAAAAAATGAGCTCACCTGGTTGGCAGCTTAGCATCTGGCCTTTTCTCACAACACAAATGTTTGTAAACGAAAAACCAATGTAAATACCTTACAGACAGCTCTTATTTCCCTAAAAAACCCAAATTATATTGAAAATTTAATTAAATGAAATGTCTTTGTGTGACTACATGAATATGGCCCTCCTAAGAATACTACAGAAATGTAACTTGCAGATGACAAATGACTGATCAGAATTCTAAGGCAAGCACTGATTGGTAAAGACAAGAAAACTAAACAGAGTTTGGAAATGTTCCACATTGGATGGATGTTTCTGGGCATAGTAATGGAATGACTGAAAAGGCACGTTCGAAACGGATTACACTAAGTATGTAGACAAAGTATTGTTTTCTCCTGTGTGGAATTGTGCACATAATTAGACTTGTTGTGTAAGTGGGAGGAAATGAGGACATTAGATCTGGATGTGTTGCTTCAGTGATGACACAGGCATTCCCGCGTTTGTGGTGTGGTTTTCCAAGTGAATGCAGAATAAGCACAAAAAAAAAAATCTTGTGTTACTGTACTTACTATGTAAATGTATCCGTTAGTTTTTCATGTCTGTTCAGGTTGGAGTTGGAAATTGTGCAAAAAATGAAGACGATGGGGTCAAAATACTTATTTTCCTGATAATTCTGCACGCATTGTATAAGCTATTCCATTATGATTATAAAAAGTATTCTTTAGGGGCATTTTTGTCTTTATTCCGATAGAACCGTATGAGAGGCGACGGTAAGTGAGTGGGAGAGAGCGATGGGGGGAGGATCGGCAAATGACCCGGACTGGAATCGAACCAGAGTCGCCAGCGTAGTAACCCAGTGCCCTATACCGTTATTCCACGGCAGGGCCTAAGCGATTCCATTATAATGAATCCTGCTTCCTCCTCCCCTCTACCAGAGAATCGTATATGAGAGGGAGATATATCAGGCGGGTTATTTTCCGGTATCCATGTTTTGTCTGAGTCTTGAGGTAGAGAATAAATGGAGTCCCCTTAGTGCTGTAGATGGCGGTAGCGCACGCCTTGTGCAAACACCACAAAAAGAGAAGAAGATGGAGGGACAACGCCCCCTTAGGAGACCGAATTTTGAGCACATTCCTTTGCATTGGATGGGCGGGTTTTAACATATCTTTCTCTCTTATGCGATTTTTGCCTCTACTGTGTCCTCTACAGTGTGCCATCCTGTCTCCTGCCTTCAAAGTGCGCGAGTTCTCCATCACAGATGTGGTGCCCTATCCAGTCTCCCTCAAATGGAACTCCGCTGCTGAGGAAGGTTTAAGGTACGCCACTTTTGATCCCCTTTAATGTTGCACTGCATAGTCATTGTTGATCAGATCGAGGGCGGTTCTGTATAAATACGATCATTAGTGTCAGCGAATTTTATTTTACCATCAATTAGTTATTTGTCCTTTATTTAGCCAGGATTGTCCCATTTAGACTATGCATCTTTTCTGCCAGGATGTCCAGGTCAAAATGGCAGCCTACACATGGTTCCAGACGCAAGCACATTAACACTTTCAGAACTTACAACAAAAAACAGCAACACATATTAAGAAAAAAAGAAACTTACATAAAACACTGTCAGCTAAACGTTATGTGGAGTAACTTTCAAGGACATCTTGAAGACATTTCACTAAGAGTCTTCAGTTCTAATTCTAATGTGGGTATCAGAAGTTACGTATTTATCTCTGGAGAATGGGCCTGTAGGGCATTGGTCTGTTGAGGGTGAAGAACTGTCTGTCTGGGTGGGTAACTAACCCCTGCTGCATGCATGGTGTCTCCACATTGCAGTGATTCTGACGTATTCTGTCTTTTTGCTGTCTTTGACTGGGTTGATGAGTGTCTGGGCATGTGACTAACCCTGTTGCATATTCTCTCTCTCTCTCTCTCTCTCTCTCTCTCTCTCTCTCTCTCTCTCTCTCTCTCTCTCTCTCTCTCTCTCTCTCTCTCTCTCTCTCTCTCTCTCTCTCTCTCTCTCTCTCTCTCTCTCTCTCTCAGTGATTGTGAAGTGTTCCCAAAGAACCATGCCGCCCCCTTCTCCAAAGTGCTGACCTTCTACCGCAAGGAGCCTTTCTCCCTCGAGGCGTACTACAACACCCCTAAGGAGCTGCCCTATCCAGACCCCACAATAGGCAAGCACACACACCCATCTCCTTATCGTTTGCTACAGGGTGGCCATGGGCCCTTGAAAAGTCTTGTATTATATTAAAATTTTGTCAAGTAAGGCCCTGAAAAGTCTTATTTTGGCTTAAAATTTCAGCTTGAATGTCTTACATTTGTGGAGCTTAATTTAAGGGAGGAAGCATTCCATAATCCATGTGTTGTTGAATTTAAGAAAAAAAAAATGGTGCATAGCCACATCTTGTACAGAATCCGTGCAGTGTCTCTTGCATTGATTTTCACATTTTAGTCCAGTCGGTCCACAACTGTTTTTTTTCTTCTGTCCCTCCCTGCGCAGGCCAGTATGTGATCCAGAAGGTGGTGCCCCAGGCCACGGGCGAGAGTTCAAAGGTCAAGGTAAAGGTGCGCATGAACGTCCACGGCATCTTCAGCGTGTCCAGCGCCTCGCTGGTGGAGATGCAGAAGTCCGAGGATGCTGAGGAGCCCATGGAGACGGAACAGCCCAGCGCCGAGAAGGAGGAAGAGGTACAGTACGGCAAGTCAACAGGGTCAAATATATGAAGTACGTACAGTACGGCAAGTCAACAGGGTCAAATATATGAATTACATACAGTACGGCAAGCCAACAGGGTTTAAAAAAAAAGACGCTATTTAGTCTAGCGCGCGGAAATAAGACGACCCCCCTTTTTAGAGTACTATTTTTATGACAAAAACCACGTCTTATATTCGGGCCAATACGGTACATGGAGTACATACAGTACGGCAAGCCAACAGGGTCCGGATAGCTATTTATCCTATGTGGCACTAGGTAAATGGCATGTGAAATGTATGAATTACATACAGCCCAGCGCAGAGGATGAGGAAGAGGTACAGACTATGACCAACCAGCAGCAGAGTCACAATTAGGCATGCACCGATACACATTTTTTCCACTTCCGATCCTGATATCTAAACTTGGATATCTCTAGCGATACCACTCCGATCCGATACCAAAACCACAAATATGCTTGTATGTCAACTTGAGGTATGCCCAAGTAGGCTAAATGGTCAGAAAAGGCTGGCAGAAGAACAGGAAACCAAATAATTAGTAAAAAGTAGCAATTTAAAAAGTAACAATCCCATCCTGCAAACTAATATGCAAATTTCAAATTAACATTACACCTGGCTCAATGTCGGGAAAATTCCTATGCGATTCGATCTGTGAATTATGTTAATATCTGAATCCGATACCAATACAGTATTGGATCGGTCCCATCCCTAGTTACAAAAGCTACTTAGCCTTTATGTCACTAACCTTTTGGTTAATGGCATGTCAAATATATGAAGTACATAGAGCCCAGCGCAGAGAAGGAGAAAGAGATGCAGACTATTACCCAGGCTCCGCCCTAGTGGTGACGCAATAGGCTCGTTTGTGACAACGCAGTAAGATTTTTGCTAGGCAGTGGGCATGCGCAGATTGCATCAAACTGGCGAAGTGCGCCTAATGCGTTTGGCTCAGCTACACACACTAAGGCCAAAAGCTTGATCAGGTAGAGTTGGAATCCCGCTACAGTGGGAACTATACCCACTTTGTCGGGAACTAATCAACTTTGAGCATTTCCACCAACCGTCCTGGGTAGAGGCGTGTTCTAGGCAGTGACGTTGTTTAAGCAGAGTTCTATTGGGGACTAAGAAATGGTTTGGTTTGGTTTAAACTTTGGCTCAGCCTATTCTGCCCTCGACCAGTAGCAAACCAAGGGAGGTGGGTCAACCATGCCGTTTAAGAATGTTAGTTGTTATGATCTTGGTCAGACCAAGTCTCGAAGAGATTTGCAGTCATGGTAATCAGGCAAGCAGACTATAGCCAACCAGTAGCAGGGTCCAGATAGTTAATTAACTAATAAGCCAGGCTATAACATAAAATGAAATATACACTTGAACGAAGAGAAGACACCGGAGCACTTGGACTCTGATGAAGATGGCTTGCCATCGAAACGTTAGTCCCCAACATGTTGTGCACTTGAATTAAAAAGAAAAAGCATCCCATCTGAGCTGTGGTTGGTGCATATGCACAGATAGTGTTGTGATTGGATTACAGTGTCTGGCACAAAGCTGGCTGCTATGCTATGATCCATCTCCCATGATGCAACACCAGTTCAAGCTGCAAGACAAATACATATGTTTAGCTATGGCTCATGTAGTTTACTATGCTATGTGAATATTGTTATAAGCATCACTTAGAAGTTGTTATGTTAGGAATATGAATGTGCCCAGAATTAGATTGTCAGTAATGTTTCCTGTTGCGCTTTTTTAGAGCAAAATGCAGACCGATCCTGAAGACACGAAAGCCCAGGGCGACGGCCAGGCTGGGGAGAACGGCGAGAAGAAGGCCGAGGCAGATGAGATGGAGGTGGGTTTCCTCTGCACTACTACTTACCCTGCTGGGTACATGCTGGGTCAATATCCACCCTTTCAGCTGTTTCCTCTGCTTTTCCACCTTGCTGCCTCATTGAGACGTCATCAAGGATGTCTCTATACATGACAAAGAGAGAACGAGGTCAGAGGGGGAGGCGATACAAGCAACGATCATCTATTAGTAAGATAGTTCAGGCTCATACTTTTGTGGGATCCATGTGATGCCAGATGAGCGCCCCTGTAGGAGACCTTCAGGTAGGAGACCATTGGAGTCTTGAGTTTGAGAATAAATGGAGTTCCCTTAGCACTCTAGATGGCGGTAGGGCACTTCTTCTTGTGCAAGCTGCCACCAAACACCACTAACAGAGAAGAAGGAGGAGGGGAAAACGCCCCCTTAGGAGACCAACTTTGAGCACACTCCTTTGCATTTGGTTGGGTGGAGTTTGGGGATATCTTTCTCGACTAAGAACATCTTTGATACAAGTAAAAGTGGCCTTGCGCAATCTGGCTTGCACAAGATGCTTGATTTCTACATTCTCCACCGGGTTCCATTTTTTGTTTCTTTCGTGGGAGTAGGAGTGACACTGAGGTACAGTGACAGAGTGCAGAGAAAACTGACTGAAGGAGTGAAATCGACAATAGACAACAGTGACGGGATGGGACGAGATTAGAGGAGGGATGCAAGACTATATAGAGTCTAGAGTCTATGTCTGCATTGGTTGAAAATACAAGAGAAAGGTAAAACTCAATCATTTAACTCAAGGAGAGATTATTTCCAAAAATGGGACAGTATCACTTTAAAAGGCAACACAGATTACATTTGTGAAATATGTTATCTCTACACATCGTGTTATATCCCCACCGGTATCATTGTTGGAACACACAGCCAGTGAGTTATTTAGTGTATAGTGTTTAAATATCTGGTCTGTGCATATAAGTAATGTGTCATTTTGAAGCATAATGCAGTTGGGAGTGGGTTCTTTTCATTGCAGTTTTGATTTGTGCAATGTCAAATCCCCAACATGATCATTGTCGGACCCCAGTGAGTTATCGGTCCTTAAGCAAACCATGTTAAAGGGACAGTTTGGTCAATTTCAACATGCAGTTGTAATGCTCACACTACCCTGGACTTGTCAGTGCCTGAGATTTTTTTTTCTTCTTCTTCAGCCGTTTCCGAGATCCTGGTCATTGTAATGGGGGCAGCTCTTTGTTTACATTTCGAAAAAACATTTTTATTTATTCCCAAAAACATCCAAAAGGTTATAAAACATCAGCAGACAACTAGCAAACAGCAGTACCTTTTGGGAAAATATTTGGAGTTGGCCTATGTTTCATTTTTTTAAAATGTAAACAAACGCTGCCCCCATTAGAATTGCTCATATCTCGGAAAGGGCTGAGCCGAAAAATGTGGCATCACCAGGTACTGACAAGTCAAGGGTAGCGTGAGCAATACAACTGCATGTTGAAATTGACCAAACTGTCCCTTTAAATCATGTCAGTTCACACTAAGTAATACCTGATTTCCAGACAATCTGGTAGGGAGGTGTGCATGCGTGTGTGTGTGTGCGTGCGTGTGTGCGCGTGCATGTGCGTGTTTTACCATCCTTGGTTCAATGCATGACTGAGCAGAGGGTGCCTGGTGCTGAGGTGTCAAGTGTGTTGACATGGTAACGGCAGCCATCTTGGTCTCCTGTGACACTTGATTTAGCAGCCCGTGTCAGTGCCTGCTGATGGAGTCATTTCAGCCTACGGTGATGTGGTGGCAGACTGCCGTGATTGATTGTTGTGGTGGATGGTTCTCTGACTATAATGATTATTACACTCTCGTTATATAAATAAATGATAAGATTACATTACATTTAACTGACATTTGATCCAAAGTGACTTATGGTTAGTGACTGTATTGGTTACAGTCCCTGGAGCAATGCACGACTGTCCTTACTACTATTCAATTTCAATTCATTAGGGACCATGTACAATTACAGCCTAAATGTTGCCATTTTGTGCATTGTGCCAGATTTGGCCTAACTTCCATCTGTTACAAGGATATTGTTTCATTTGTTTTATAACATAAAGTACTCTCTATATTCATGGATTGAATGATTATTTTTATATATAGACCTCACCAGCAGAGGAGGGCAAGCAGGAGAAGAAGGCAGACCAACCTCCACAGGCCAAGAAGCCCAAAGTCAAGACAAAAATCCACGAGCTTCCCATCGAGAACAGTCCGCAGTGGCAGCTCGCCAACGACATGCTTAACCTTTTCGTCGAAAACGAGGTAAGATTACCGGCCAAAAACAAATTGCTGCCATGCACACATAGCAATGTTGTTCTTATGCAGCTTATTTACGATTTGCTGAAAAAGCTGAACTAGATTGAACTCATTTTTATATTTTCTTTCTTCCAGGGTAAAATGATCATGCAGGACAAACTGGAGAAGGAGCGTAACGATGCCAAGAACAGCGTAGAAGAGTACGTGTACGACATGCGCGACAAACTGCACGGCTTGTACGAGAAGTTCATCAGCGAAAGCGTGAGTACCCTCTCCTCTCCTCAGTATTCCAACATGCAATGTGCTCTATGGTTACCATGGTGCTGTCAGTTCCGGATGATCTGAAAGCACCGCCTTGCGGTCAGGAGAAATGGAAACACAGAAAACGTAGTGCAGTGGCGTACTGCGTAGAGCACCCGTACCATATACATGAGGACCCAGGTTCGAGTCCAGCCTGGGTCATTTTCAGATCTTTCCCCCTCTTTCCTGTCTAGTCTTCACTATCCTATCACAATGAAGTCGTTAAAAGCCCCCCAAAAATATTTTGTTAAAGAAATTGGACAGAAAATGAACGCCGTTCTCGAGCCATGCGGTTTTACTTGATGATATTCAGTGGCTCTGTGGAAAGGATATGTTTGTTGTTTGGAAGCAGCAATTGTTTTGAGAACATTGGCAAACAAAGCAGGTTTTAAGAGTGCAGTTCTGAAAGTGTGTGTGTGTGTGCGCGCGCGTGCGCGCGCGTGTGTGTGTGTGCATGCACCAAGCTCCATTTCCTCTCCCACCTGCCAAATCCTGTTTGTCTTGTGTTGAGCTGATTTCATTGTCCAGTTGGCTTTCTCTCGTCCATGTCCAGGTGGACTTGTGTGCTTAAAGCAACATTGTAGTTCTCCTCTTGAGATAGAATCTGTAATCAGTAGCAATCAGGGTGAATAAACGCTTGCCTGAATCAGTTTTTTTCCAACCTGATGGTTAACGTTAGGTATTTTGTAAGCAAGAGCGTTCGGCGCACTATAACAAAGGTTGAACGTTCATCCACACAAATCTGCACACGCACAGATTAGTAAATTTTTTGTAGGCAATATATGTAACTTAACCCAAACATGTTAATTGGACAGTGTGCTCTCTTGCTCTGTTCATTGATCGTGAGCTCTGTACTTTATTACGTCAGCTTTTCAGAGACAAATGGCCAGACCTTCATAACGTGCTATTTTATTCATCCCCCTCTGAGATGAATCTAGTGCTTTGGCTTCCCATCTGCGGTGTCTTCTCTCTGTTGCAAAGCTTTTGGAAATCACTAAATGCAGTCTTTATGTTTCCCAATCCAGACACAACCACTATCTGTATTACTTTATTATCTTTATTACTATTGTAGTGTAGTCAACAGTCGATGTAGCTGCAGCTTTAACTCTGTAACGTGCTCAACGCAAAGTAATCATCTGGCCGATTTGACTGTAAGGGGTGATTGCCCTGATTCCTGCAGTGCTCATTTATGGACACACACACACACACACACACACACACACACACACACACACACACACACACACACACACACACACACACACACACAGTAGGCATGGAGCCGAGCTCAAACACTTTCTTGCACTGTTACTTAGTGTCATGATCTATTTGATATCTAGTTTACACATGATCTGAGATGATATGAAGGGCAAATTCAAGTTCCTTGAAATAATGGACCCCCTTGCTGCCATTAATGATACAGAACACATGCACTTTGATCTTATGATGTCTTTTTTTCCCTGTGTGCTACCTGCCCTTAAGAACAGCCAACGCCCTGCATGGTTCTCACGGCAACAGACCAAACTGTAAACAAAAGGTTATCTGACGTATGGTATTGAAAAGATTCCTGACTGTTGAGAACTGTGACGGTGCACCTAGTCATCATACTGACTTTTTCAGAAGGTGACGGTATGCGTCTCATTAGGGAAATCATGTATTCTACTCTGACTAAGGTTGATGTGCAGATGTGCATAGTTGTATGGTTTAACCACTTAATGGTCAAAACCTGCAGCTTGATTTGGCTAACATGTTCGCTTGGCAACGCTGATTATTAGTTAGTTGCTCAAATGCTAAGGTAATTTCTTCAATATTTAATATTAAGTGTATGTCTCACAGCTACAGTGTACACTATTGTGACGGTGACCCTGTTATACAGAGTCGCTTTCACCATCTCATATACATACTCAAAGTTCAGTATTTTTGGGGCTTTTCTCGCCTTGAAGATGTGACTGGAAAGGTTTGGGGAGATAGGAGGGTAGGGCCGGGAAACCACCCAGGTCCCCGTGCACATGGCACGAGTGCTCCAGTACACGCAGTGCGCCACATCACCCCCTGCTGTTCAGTGGTTAAAAGCTTATGCCTCTCGTTTTGCTCTACTCTTACAGTGTTTCTGAAATTTACAAGTTTAAAGGTGCACTGTGTAATATTTTTAAGGACTTTAAGGACAGACGGCATGCTGCCCATCCATAAATGTGACCTTTTCCACAAATTCACAAAGTATTCATTATGACTGGGAAAATTGAATTTTTCATCCATGGTCTGCCATTTTGAATTTCCAGAAATAGACATTTTTAGCTGCAATAGGTTCTGTACTTTGGTCATAATAGTAAATATTAGTTAAATATCTAGTAAATACTTATGAAAAGCACTGTTGCTCACCAGTATGCGGCTCAGTATGTAACTCAGTATACCATTGGGATACTACCTAGAACTGTGAACCTTACTGGTCTTCTCTGGTCTTTTTCAGGATCGGGATTCCTTCTCCTTGAAGCTGGAGGACACAGAGAACTGGTTATACGAGGAGGGAGAGGACCAGCCAAAACAGGTCTACATCGACAAACTTGCAGATCTTAAGGTTGGTCAAAAACGCTGAATAAATGTTTTTAACCTCCATGGTTAGCTCCCGTGTGTGACTTGATTGGTTATATGTAAATTGTGTAGTTCTTCAACCCTGTTGCTGTTCCGAGGGGATACCAGGCATTGCTAAAAACTGTCACATTCTTTTATAAAGCACTTTGAGCTGCACGATTGCATGGCATGTGCTATACATCTACTCTACCAACTCCACTGTCTGATTTGGATAATTATATGAATGTATAGTTTTTTTAATTGATTTTGTTTTACCTTTATACCTTTACCAGGGAAACAAGTCACATTAACATCTCACATATGGTATAACCATACATGTATAGTAAACTGTTTCATTTTCCACCCTTCCTCCAGAAACTTGGCCAGCCCGTCCAAGACAGATACAACGAGTCTGAGCTGCGGCCGAAGGCCTTTGAGGAGCTGGGCAAACAGATCCAGCAGTACATGAAGATCATCGAGGCCTATAAGACTAAGGTGAGGGGTGTGGAGTAGAGCAGAGTAACTTTATTGATCCCTGGTGGCCCTGCCGTGGCCAACCGGTAGGGCACTCGCCTGCCATGCGGCTGACCCGGGTTCAATTCCCGGCCCGGGTCCTTTGCTGGCCCTTCCCCGTCTCTCTCCCCACTCGCTTCCTGTCACTGTTCCTTCACTGTACTATCATAAATAAAGTCAAAAAGACAAAAAACTATTGATCCCTGGGGGGGAAATTAAGGTGTCAAGTAGCTCACATAAATGCACATAATTCCCACATGGACATTTCAGGACACATAACACGGGTAATAGTCAGGGAGCGGTAAAATAATAAATAAAGAAAAAGCATAGGGCACAACTTTCTTTTACTTCCAAATTATCCGTAGAGTGCTCTGAAATCTGTGGGACTGAATTTAATAGGTTGTTGTTACCATGCCATCAACATAAACTGGATATGTGGAGAATCATCGAAGTCAAATGATGAGATGAGGTTATTGATGGGTCAGAGATCAGATGGATTTGGTACAAACGAACTACGTAGTTTCTCCTTACAGTGCAGGTGGACAATCATCTTTCTCTGTTCCTGTAAATTGGCCCAATATTTAGAACCCCCTGGTTTAATTGTTGTGTCAATTCTCAAGGTTTCACTTTTGTGTAGAGGCCCCTGGTTTCATTTTGGCTAGGATGCAGAATGGTCGTCTGCCCTTTTCAGGACTCGAAACACCAATCGCCATCTGTACTTTCACTTTCGGGAACACCTTTTTATGAGGTTTCTGTTTTAGTGTGTCTATATGCATCGATATGTAATATTATGCGCATACCTAACTCTAGCCCTATACAGTTCACGTACTGCTGCTGCTTTGATAAACTGTAGCTAATTATTATTAGAAGAACATGAAAATGATGTGTGTGTACTCTACTTAACCCTGTGCTAATGCACTATAAAACAAACAAGCCAAAAACCCTACTTAGCATCTGCACTGGTTGTTCTGTATATTTCACATATTAAGTACAAGTTCAGACATTAAGTATATGTGCACTTTGTATCTGCTAGTGATGTTGGCCATGATTATATCCTGGGTATGATTATATTGTAAGTTGCTTGTAAGTTAAACACCGTCTGCCAAATGCAACGTAATGTTGTGTAAAAAAAAGTGACCTTTCTTTCTTTCTTTCTTTCTTTCTTTCTTGCCTGCCTCTCAGGATGAGCTGTACGACCATCTGGATGACGCGGAGGTTCAGAAAGCAGACAAGCTGGTGAGCGACGCCATGATCTGGATGAACAGCAAGATGAACCAGCAGAGCAAACAGAGCCTGTCAGCAGAGCCCGCCATCAAAGTCACGGAAATCCAGTCAAAAACAAAGGTGAGGACCGGAGGACTGTTGCCTGACTCTTGTCTGACCTGTAGTTCCGCCCGCGCAGCTTCGTGAGCTCCACTACTGTGTGTGCGTGTGCGTGCGTGCGCGTGTGCGTGTGCATGTGCATGCAGCTCTGGAGCCCCCTGGTGGCGCTCCAAACACATGCACGCACGCACGCACACACGCACGCGCGCGCACACACACACACAACCAGGATCCGCGGACTGTGCTGGGTAATGCAAGCAGTGTTGCCAGATTGGGCGGTTACCTGCTCAATTGGGCTACTTCGGGATGGCCGTCTGCGGGTAAAAAGGGGCATTTGGGCGGGTTTTCCTGCAAATTTATGGCTATAGAAATCAATAGAGCTTTGTTCAAATTGGGCGGGATTTAGTGCTTCCAGATGGGGTTTGAGCATTTTTTGGGCTGGAAATCATCAGTCTCATCTTGCAACCCTGAATGTAAGCAAAGTGTCATGTCTATTAGCCATATCAACAGTAGAAAAATACACTTGCTAGGAATGTACTTTGGTGAGCCCACACATTGAACACAGTACAACGAGCAAACAAAAAACTACGGGGGGTGAGGGGGGGATGGGTGTATGAAGGCAAACCAAAGAGCCACATGAATGCATAACAAGGGAATGACACATTCAAAAACACTGAATTTGGTTATGATGGTCATGGCCTCATAGGTAGACCTTATGCCACTTTTGTTCGTCTCCAAATTGGTTGTTCACCTGGTTTAGAGTAAAATCATTGGTGTTAATGCATCACCCCATCCTCCTCCATGAATGAGGTACCCTGAGCATGGTACCGTCCCGTTGCACTGCTCCCTTGGGGCGCCATTGGGGGCTGCCCCCTTGCACGGGTGAGGCATAAATACAATTTTGTTGTGTTCAGTGTTCACTTGTGTGCTGTGGAGTGCTGTGTCACAATGACAATGGGAGTTGGAGTTTCCCAGTTGGGCGCTTTTCATATATTTGGTAGTAGATGGTGTTGCTATTCTAGTAGTTCACTTTGCTGAATAGCCTTTGGGTAATGGTCGTCCAACACATCATTTTCCCAGTGTTAACATTCATCTGCTCAAAAGCCCATTTGAAGCAAAGGAGCTAAGGTGTTCAAAAGGTTTCCTTATGGAATATGTCAGGATTTTAAAATAAATGCGTGAAGTAAAGTGTGCTGCTACAACAGCCAAATTTGAATGCAAGTCTAGATGACGGTGAGCCCCCACAGTTGAACAGTGTAAGCTCAGTAACTATTTAACACACAATAACAAACACCTTGTTTGAATATCACCAGGAGCTGTACTCGGCGTGTAACCCCATCTTGACCAAACCCAAGCCCAAAGCAGAGGCCCCCAAGGACGACAAGGCACCCGAGCAGAATGGCCCAGTCAACGGGCAGGAGGGCGGCGAGGCCCCGCCCGCAGGCTCCGAAAACCCCAGCGCAGAGGGCACGGAGTCAACCGACAGCAAACCAGACATGGACCTTGACTAAAACAAAAGCTGGAAAAAATCTTCTTCAACCCCTTGTTTATTTTTCTTTCTCTCTCTCTCTCCCCCACACTCTTCCCTCCCTCCCTCTCCCTCCATGAGCGCAGTTGCATATGTTTTTAAACAGAATATTCAGTATTCGGTTTAGAACTAGTTTGTGAATATTCCGTTTCCATGTGTTATAACGGTGTTCTGCAATCAGAATGTTCCCAAAACACGGCCGCATTCGGAATGAATAAAGAATTTACACGGCCCGCGCGCAAACTGAGTACTGCCAGCATTCCGTTTAAAATGGAAGTGATGGACTAAATGGATTCATGAGTTACAATCTAGGGCCACATATTGCGTATGACCTTGTTTTACCTGCCCAATTCAACCAGGTGATCATTCAACCAGCTTATCGCCTGACTTGATTGGAGTTTTTTTCAAGTTGTCTGCTGAGTGACCCATGGGCCATCTCTGAAGCACCTGCCAGCTGAGGTGTGCGAAAAAAAAAATCCAAGTTTAACGTTGATTGGACAGGTAAAACGAGGTCATTTGGAATTTGTGGCACTGGATTGTATAACTTTTTGTAAATCCATTTTGCCCATCATTGAAAATGGGAATGTTCCTTGCATGTAACTGCACTCCATGTTTACCCAGTAATGCTGCTCTTTAGTCATTCCACCATAACCATGCTTTGGGTCGACGTTACTGGCTGTCAGAGAAATGGTTCTCTGTCTCTCTGTCTCTCTCTCTCTGGCCACCTCTGGTGCATGTACTTTCTTTTTGGATTTGGGGGCAAAAATTGAAAGCATAATGCAATAAGCCTGGTTATATTGACAAAAGCGTATCCATACTGGCGTTTTTTTTCTTTTGTGAGCTTAAAAACTGTTGAGGTCTGTGTCAAAAATTTTCGTTTTAATAAATATTGATCTTAAAAGAGCTTTTTTGTTCCCAGTTTCATTTTGTGCCTGGAAAGGTAATATGACTATCAGTCAGGCATCATGGTTCTTTTCAAAATTGGCAATGCATGGACATTTTCTGTCAGGGTGCTCTTGTTTCCAACTTGGGCTGTCATTTATGTATTATAGTAGACACGATTATTACATAATATGCTATGTTCAAAAAACATTAGAAAGTTCATTGCTTCCAACATGTAGCACAATGCTTTGGATTTTACTTGGAACCTCGCATACAAAACATTAAACGGTGCAATTCATCTAAATGAGAGAAATTCCAAGGAATGGGTTGCAAAAAGTGTGTTCTGGTCCCAGAGGCTGTGTGCACGGTGGTGGATGTGTCAGCGTCTTGCCAAAAAACAAAAAAACAAAAAAAACATTTCCGCGTCATATGACAGTTGGTTCCTGTTTGGCGCTGCGCTGATGGCATACAAAAAAGTCGGTCTTTTTTATTATAACGGTAAATGACTGGAGTTACAGTTTGGTAAGCCGAATCAAGATGAATGTTACGGTTGCCTAAAATAAATCATTGTTTCCACCTGTTTACTCGGATGTGTTACGCCGTTTCCATCATTCCAACATAGCACGGACTACAGCTGGTTGCGCGTCGTGAAAGTGAGTTAGTGGTTTATTTATGACTGGGTAAAGTCTATCGAGGGTTGGGTTATGCGCTCCAAGACGACGCCAGAAATCAGTTATTCTCTGTGTTTCGCTGGTGGAGAGGACATTGTAAACGACAATGAAGCTGATCATTGAAAACGACTACGACCGAGCCAGTGAATGGGCTGCCAAGTACATCAAGAACAGAATTACAAAATTCAAGCCCGGTCCGAACAAGTACTTTACGTTAGGACTTCCAACAGGTAATAACTAGGCTAATGTATGACAGAATTTCTTTTCATGTCACCACTTTCATTGTTGCCAAATTCACGCTGAGATTTATGCTGACATATTCAATGTATTGGCATGTGAATAACTTTTTAGGAGGCACACCTCTTGGATGTTACAAGAAACTGATTGAGTTTCACAAGAAAGGCGAGATCTCCTTTCAGTATGTCAAAACATTCAACATGGACGAGTATGTAGGTAAGTAGTATTCAACATGGACAAGTACTGTAGGGCCTAGGTACAGTAGGCCTAGGCCTAAGTGTAGGATATAATTTTCAGACCATGGGCCTACTTATATTTCATACACACATTTTGGATGGACAGGTACCTGATAGGATACACAGAAATGTGCAAGCATATTGAAATTGTCAACAAAGTTGTTTACAAAGTGTAATTTTGCATTCTCAGGGATTCCCAGAGACCATCCGGAAAGCTACCACTCCTTCATGTGGAATAACTTCTTCAAGCACATTGATATCAAAGCTGAAAATACCCATATACTGGACGGCAACGCAGCCGACCTACAGAAGGAATGCCAGGCCTTTGAGGAGAAGATCTCAGCAGCTGGAGGCATTGAGTTGTTTGTTGGGGGTAAGGCTATAGATCATATCTTATCTGAACAAACATGGCTGCAAAACCCTAAACCAACATATTGAACAGTATTTGCATTGGTCATTGATCATTTGTTTGTTGACCAGCATGTGAATCACTCCCTTTGAAAATGAGACGCATGCATATCACTGTACCATCAACTTAAATATGTGGGTTCCACGTGTCATCCACTCCTTTCTCACAAGATCTTAATCTAGTTGTTATTGCCTTCTGATGGTAGATACAGATCTATAAACAAACAAATACCTGGTTGAGAAGGACACACTTCTTGAACCCACAGTCATAAAATAACAGGTGAATCTTTGCCCCCATGGGAGTACTGCAAGACGATCAGTTTCAATGGAGGTTAAATTAACCTTGAGGTTGTGATTAAATAATCTATAGAGGAGCCTGAAGTTATTTTCTTAGCTAAGTGACTACTGCAGGCAATCCATCATGAGGTTGTCATTTCCTGTTGGTGAAATTAGTCAGGTTTATCACTTAACCCATTTTAACCAAAGGCACCTGCTAAAAAACGCCTGCTGAATGCCCAAGCCCTTTTTGGGAAAGGGTGCCCTCAGCCTATAAAAACCTATTTATCGCAGCCTACGGAGCAGATAAAAACATGAAGGCCATAAGGACAGAGGACCCTCATCTTGCATTAGAATGTTCATTCAGCTCTAACATAACCACATTTTTAACCCATTGTGTCCTGGAGCGACATATACACTGCATTCAGGTTCCTGAGATTTGAGCTGTTTTATTAAAAATGTGGGTATGTTAGAGCTGAGTGAACACATTCTAGTGCAAAATGAAGGTTCTAGCTTTTAAATGCAACTTACTTCTTGTTTGTATGTGCTTCAGAGGCTGAGATATTTAGGTTTTAATAGAGAGAGGGCACCTTTTCCCACAAAGGGCTTAGGCTAAAATGGGTTTTTTAAAAAACCCCTCAAAATCTCAAGCCTGATTGCAGCATCTATGTCGCTCCAGGCGCCTAGGTCAATGCAGCGTATACGCAGCATCCGGCTTAAATGTGTTTAACCCCCCCCAGGGATTGGACCCGATGGCCACATAGCCTTCAACGAGCCTGGCTCCAGCCTGGTGTCCCGGACGAGGGTGAAGACCCTGGCCATGGACACCATCCTGGCCAACGCCCGCTTCTTCGATGGGGACCTCTCCAAGGTGCCCACCATGGCTCTGACTGTCGGAGTGGGAACGGTCATGGACGCCAGAGAGGTTGGTGGCCTTGGTCATTTTCCTGTTTTTGTTATTATTTTTACAGTCTCACCCATATTGTTCGTACTTTGCAGATTGGAGATGATGAGCAGTGATGAGTAATATTTGAATTTTGTTCTAACTTAAATTAAATAAATGTCCCTAAGGACTGAGCATCCCAACCGTCATGTCATTAAATATTTGGGAGCATAGAACAGTGTTGCGGACATTTATTTTTTAATTTAAGTTACAGAATCTTCTGTTTGGTCCAGCACCTGTGTCACTGATGTGCGCCCATTCTCTGCTTGTTTGAATTTTGTGATGAGCCCCTCTTATTGTTTCATGTGTGCAACATGTGTCCAAAGGATGGGCAGTTAGGAACAGTTGGGTGCTTTATGACTGTTACTGTAACTGTGCTGTACTGCAACTGTGTCATCTGGATAAATCCAATATCCAAAGGTGGTCAATGTAGTCGACCTATGTGACAAAAAACTGATGCGGCAATACAATTCAGTGTGAACCAGTTATATGAACCAGACTGTCCTCAAGGTACAATATTGTGGAGAAAAAAAAGTTTTGTCATTTGCAGACCAAATTGTTTTGAACATTCATGGAAGAGATGTAAGAGTTGCTATGTTTACATGACGGTTTTAAGTCTGAATTAATCATTCAAAATGAAATAGTTCCGTCGAGTTTCCTTTGATCTTTCATTTATTTCCGAATTAACAAGTGTTTACAGGACGTTTTCAAAGCAGAATTACGCCTAGCCCCCACACAGCAAACTGCCAGGCGTTTTTCGCCAAGCGGAATATCTCGCTGGGGGCGTGGTCACCAATACTTCCATTAGATACTTCACCGGGGATAGCGACGCTTCTCACCCGCCTTTCAAACCTCGCGGCTCGGTCAGCCTCTTGCGGCAGACAGCCTGCAGACCCGGCAAGATGGCAAACGGTGCACACATTACCCACTCAATATCACAACACGGTGTCTACATGGCTTAAATGCGATTGTGTTTTGGTCCTAGATCGCTCCGCCTCCGCGCCATCAAGTGAGATATCGCCCCCATTCAAATGGTCAGTCAATGAGAGCTGAGCGGAATTTAGCTGTGTGGGGACGGGCCGTTAAGCTTCCTTCAGAATTAAATGGAGTTAATTCCAAATTAAATGTCTCATGTAAACCTAGCCTTTGTCTCTGTTTACATGTCCACTGTCTCAGTGTCTGTGCCCATGGTTGTCTGTCGCTATGCATGTGCCTTGCTATTGTGTTTCTCTGTCCATGGTATGCCTTTGATGTTGGAGATGTGCCAAAACAAATTCCTATCAACTATGATGACCTGGCAATAAACGTATTGAATATTGACTTTAGGTCATGATCCTGATCACGGGGGCACACAAGGCCTTCGCCCTGTACAAAGCCATAGAGGAGGGGGTCAACCACATGTGGACGGTGTCTGCCTTCCAGCAACACCCCCAGACCATCTTTGTGTGCGACGAGGACGCCACCCAGGAACTTCGAGTCAAAACTGTGAAATACTTCAAAGGTTCGTATCTGTTAGCTATGCCCTCCTAGCCAAGCTGTACCGTCCTAGTGACGCAACACCTTCACCGTTGCTTATAGTCAGGCCAAGAGCAAAACAAATATCATTTCTGAGCTCCTGAAAAAAACGTGAGGAACTCCTCCCACTTTGTCGGGAAGCAAACAACCATTAGCAAATTAAGGGAGGCGGGTCAACCATGCCATTTGGGAAATGTTAATTGTTATGCTCTTGGTCAGACCAAGTCTCGAGGAGATTTGAAAGTCGATGATAATCAGGCTAATGCCCTCCGAGTGACACACCACCTTCGGCGTTGCTTCTAGTCAGGCCAGGAGCCATACAAATATCGTTTCTGAGTTCTGGAGAAATCGGGAACTCCACACACTTTGTCAGAAAGCAATCAATTGTGAGTAGCTCCAACGGCCCTGGTTAGAGGTTTAAGCAGAGACGTTCTGTTGGGACTAAGAAAATGTTTGGTTTAAACTTGGGCACAGCCTTTTCTGGCTTCGAACAGTTGGGGGAAGCGGGTTAATCAGGCCGTCTTACAAGTGTTATTAATCTTGTTGGTCAGACCAACATCTTGGTACGAGATTTGAAAGTCGATTGTAATCCAGCAACGTACAGTATCTGTAGCCTGGGAGCTGACTATTGGGGGGACAAAGGGGTCAGTTGTCTTGGGCCCTAGGGACGGAGGGGGCCATTCATTTCATTGCATGCATTGGATGGGGGTCCTCTCAGATATCTTGGGCCCAGGCCAAGCTGTCAGTGGCCCTGCTGTAACAGAGGTCATCATGTAGCCTGAATATCATCGACTTTCAAATCTCTTCTAGACTTGGTCTGACCAAGAGCATAACAATGAACATTTCCCAAACAGTATGGTTGACCCACCTCCCTTAGTTCGCCAATGGTTGTTTGCTCCCTGACAAAGTGGGAGGAGTTCCCGTTTTTTCGGGAGCTCAGAATCGTGTTTGTATTGTTCTTGGCCTGACTAGAGGCAACACTGAAGGTGTGGCGTCACTAGGAGGGCACAGCCTGGCTAGTCATCATGCGCAGTCCGCCACTCAGGGCTCAAACTTGCGACCTCCCAGCAACCCTTTGGCATGGGAGCACAGGTGCAAAACCAGTGCTTAATTTGAGGGGGAGCAAGGGGGAGCTAGCTCCGGAACCTCTGACAAGAGCTCCGGAACCTTGGATGGAACCTGATGGAAAGACACCACAGATCCCCCCTCGGGGGGGAGCCACCCATCCTCTGTGCTCCGGGACCTCCCGCTTGACAAATTAAGCACTGTGCAAAATCACCAAGCTACCAAGGTCTAGGAAGGTAGTCTTCGGGAGGGAGGTTTGCATTCTACCTCCAAACTCTGCCAGTTGCAATCTGTTACATATCACTTTAGCCTGGCTGTGCCATCCGTAGAGCCTCTGCTTGATTCTCATTTCCCGACAATTCTCATAGAGATTGCCAACGTGACATCATTGCCCCAACCAAATTTACTTTTAGGCCTGTTTTTTCTTGTTTACATGACTAGGATTGGCGGACCAAGGCCACTCTCTAATAAGCGCTAGAATTTGATTTACCCAAGATTGGGGCAAAAGGCCTTTCCGACCCATTTGTCACGTGTCTTGGAAATCTCTATTTCTCAAAACCACGCGAGGCCTACAGGTTACACGCAGACGATTCTTTGATGCAGGATTTAACTGCAGAGAAAGTGTGAGGTGTGATGAATCCATAGCTTATTTCTGACAATTGGACTTTCACTGTTGGATTTTCCTACTGGTACCTAATGAAGAAATAGTTATGAGCTAAAAAAAATGTTTATTATTATTATTATTTTTTTTTACAGGGATGATGCATTACCACAACACACTGGTGAACCAGTAGCCAAAGAAAGACCAGATGAAAACAACACTGAAGATGTGGGATCTGTGTTGTTAAATAATGACATTTTGAAAAAATACATTTGTTTTACTTAATTTGTCTTTTACTTATAATCTCAAAGTAAATGCTCTACTATTGTGTGTAGGTGAGAGATTATGTAACCTACTATTTTCACTTTTTGTATGTTTCACAATACTCAATAAAAGAGCTTTGAATGACATCTGTGGATCAGGAGTCATTATGTCCGTCCCACAAGAAATGCATTTTCCTGTTATGTAACCTTGAACTATCTATGTGAACTTTTCAATGTGGGCCAGCCTTCCATTATGATTATCCTGCTAGTAGCAAGCCACAACAACACACTGCATCAGACTTAGGCCGGGAGCCAGCTACACCCCTCAGGATGTTTTTTGCTATGTTTTTTTCACTATGATTTCCTGTTAGCCTATACCCTGGGCCATAACGAGTTGATGGGGACAACTCCCAACTCGGCCCCGTTTGGTGTCAGGGCCCAAAAAAACAACTTTTAAGGAAAATCTGCAGGCGAAATTATGTAGCTGCAAATATTAAGGTACTGCAACTGCAAAAATGGTCCTAGAACCCTGTAAATTTACATGGGTCATCCTGTCACATAGGGGAACCAACCTGAAAAATGTTTCAGGGCTTGGGGTTTTTCCTCTGTGAAATATCATCTTCAACATATCCAAAAATCTCAAAAAATGCTTTTCCGCCTGACAAATTGTACTCATATTTGATCATTTTCAACTCTGTTATGATATGTTTGGTCCCTCAAATGTAAATAAACAAAACTGCCTAACTTCCTGGGCTTCAATTTAAGTCCAAGAGGACCTTTCTAGCTAGAGTACAACAGCTGCTATGTCCAAAGTTATTCACTATGGCCTATCCGAAAATAGTCTACTGGCAATAGTCTGCTGGCATTCTACAGGCATTGAGACACTTTCAGGCATAACCATTTCATATGGGACTATGAACATTAATTTCACATACGTTTGACCTTGAGTTGAAAATTGCTATGAATGAAAGTATGATGTGAATAGCATCAAAAGTAGCTAATGTTACCACCTATTGGTGGACTGTGAACAGGATGCCACACATGGTACTATTACACAAAAGGAATTCATCAAATGAGAAGTTTTGAATTGTTTGTATGGTAAAACAGTAGTGTAGAATGTGAATAAGAACTTTTAATCATCATTTAATAAACCTCATTATCATCCTCTTCCTCATCTTCATTCATATTTGTATGGATTTCATCAGACATGTTATGTTCATCGGTGTCCTCCTCTGCCAAGACATCAATGCGAGTTTTTGGAATTACATCACCCTCAAACCATAGTGGTTAGTGATAAGTATATCAGTGTAACAGTGATTTATCATATGCTCCATCCTTAGCTAAGTGGCACAGAGCAGCAAAAAAAAAAAAAAAAAAAAAAGTGTCCAAAAAAGTGAAAGTGTACTGGTGATTTATCACATGTGCCTTAGCTGAGTGGCACAGAGCAGCCCAAGATCAACTGTACAAAAAATCGTCCAGGAGTGTCATAAGTCACTGTGCATGGTCCAAGTAAGAGAGCCAGAGTCAAGTATCCATAGTATCCATTGAAAGTGATGGGGGAATCGGTATCACAAGTTTCACACCATGTCGCTCCACTCACAGTCACACACACACACACACACACACACACACACACACACACACACACGCACACGCACACGCACACGCACACGCACACACACACACACACACACACGTTTGAGCATACAGAATTTAATTGTCCAGTATGGCTGCATTGGATAATACCTCAGTGCAGAGTGTAGATTCGTAGCGCAGAAACATTTTTCTTGATTGTTGGGGGGGTCACACACAGACGAAGGATAGGAGTCCAGGTAGAAGCACAGGAGGCATACAGATAGTGTGCAGGTGTGGGGGTTGGTTTATGCGGTCCAGTCACCTGCGAGGATTTCTGTGTGTCCTTCTGTGTGGTGTAGAATAGCTGGAGGGACAAAGGATCTCCGTACCCTCTCTGTGCTTCAGAATATGGGCCGAAATCTGTAACTGAAGAGGCTTCTCTAGTTGTCAAAGACTGGGTACTGGGGGTGCAGGGGGTGGTTGTCCATTATAGAGTTGAGTCTGCTTAGTGTCCTCTTCTCAGCTGTGATAGTGAGAGCCTCCAGTTCTGTGCCTATAAAAGACTCAGCTTTTTTCACCAGCCAGTCAAGGCGTCCAGCATCTCTCCTCCTAATGCTACCACCCCAGCATGCCACAGCATGGGAGCATACTGGCCATGGCAGACTGATAGAACCTCCTCTGGCCTTTCAGGGCTCCAGACTAACTTTTTGCACTGGTTGCACTGGTGCGCCTACATTTTTTTTTAGGTGCACCAGCACAAAATGTAGGTGCACCCAAATGTTTTCACCACCCCATACACACACGCACCTCAGCTTTAAAAAATAATTATTAAAAATAATAACAATAGCAACAATAATAATAATTATTATTATTATTATTATTATTATTATTATTGCTATATTATTTTAAAAGACCTAGAGCCTTTCATGTGCTATAGGTTAGTCTTCCAAATGTGCTCCTTATAAAAGACATGACAGTAGGCTACTGGCTACCTAACTAACACATCTTGGCTACAAGCAGTTTGGCTGGTAGAAAAGACCAAATTAGTAGCCTTTTAGTCAGTATGTGTTTGACTAGTAAGATCAACATACCAGCCTTTTCTGCAATAAGGCTACGCACACGGCACAAGGACAGAGGTAGGCTACAATATGAAGATAGATAGATGGATGGATGGATGGATAGATTTTTTTAACAAACACTGCTAAAAATGTAATGATTTTTAAAATCATTAGACACAAATAGCCTAGCCTATGTTTACAGTGGAATCTGAGGTGAATTGGGTTGTGTCTATTTCCCCGTTTTTGAGCGCTCTCCCTCTGCATAATGATTGTGGTATCTTAGCAAGCGCTACAAACAGACACGACAGCACTAGTGCGCTCGCTCGCTCACTCTCTCTCGCTCTCCCTCTATCTCGTGCTGTCTCGAGGTGCATGAACGATGCCTTGCCGACTGATAGGCAGTATGTAGCCTGCGCTAGTCGCTATCAAAAAACTCTCACAGAAGTCCCGACAGACTAGCGCGTCACCTGTTTGGCCAGCTCTGCACGCGGCTGAAACGGGCAACTATCCGCACCCATCTGCGTTTTTGTGTGGCAATGTTTAATATCCGCTCAAGCCATTTAGTTTTTCCCCGTGCTTGTGACTCTCTCGTGTTTAAAATATCCTCAAGTCATTTTGCTGTTTTTACCGTGATTGTAACTCTCTCGTCCGTTGCAAAACTCGCTGGCACATGTGAACTCGGATAGTTGAGCGAAGTCGAACATTCTATTCTGAAACGTCGGGCTGCCTGTGAACGAGGAAGGGGGAGAAAGCTACCGGTAGTTCAGCGGAGTTGAAGGAATGACCGCATAGACACGCTTTATTGTGTGATGATGGGCCACTACTGTAGAATGACTATTAATTTTATGTCCATTAAAACGGTTGTTTGGTAATTGATTTTGTTCTACTGATGGCTGGTCGCACCGGTGCGCCTAAAAATATTTTTTAGGCGCACCATTGAAAAAAATGGGCGCATATGCGACCAAATTGGTCGCACTCTGGAGCCCTGCCTTTATTGTACCTTGCTTGTGAGTTAGCAGACCAGTCCAGTTTATTCTCCATGTGTACACCCAGGTACTTGCATGTGCAGACTGTCTCCACTGTCTCCCCCTTGATAGAGACAGGCACCAGGGGTGGGGTGTTTCGCCTGAAGTCAACCACCATTTATTTGGTTTTGGTTGTGTTCAGCGGCAGCTGGTTGATTCTGCACCATCTGACAAAGTTCTCCTCCAGGCCTCAGTACTTCCCCTCCTGTCCATCTTTAATGCATCCAACAATGGTGGTAACATCTCAGAACTTTTGCATATGGCAGCTCTCCGAGTTGTTGTTGAAGTCAGTGGTTTACAGGGTGAATAGCACCGGGGAAAGCACAGTTGAGGACCCTCTTGCACGGTGGGAATTGTTTGAGATTGTTCCTTGAGTCAATTGAGAGACCCTGACGAACCTGGCGGTTTGACCCAGAGATCTTCTTTGGCTTCATCAATGCTTTTCACTCGGTGACTAAATCCATACAGGCAGCAGCTGAACTGCTCAACACCATTGAGGAGCTGTTAGAACTGAAGATCAGTTTCCTACTTCTGCAAAGACTTAAATGAATGTTGATGTTTGATTCAATATCTTCATTGGTTTCACCTTTCCTTTGCTTTTGAATGCTGACGTGCAGTCAGCAGGCATGCAGGATCAGAAGAGCGGCAATGTGTTCCTGGGAATAATCTTTAGCCAGTAGGTTGATGTCAATTAATCTATCACCCATGGCAAAGATTATGTTGACAGTTGAGGACTTGGCATAATACAGGAGAATGAAGAAAAAGTCTGAGTCTTTTGCTCCGACTCTAACGGTCCTGATGTGAGGCATTTTAGTCTGGATGTACTGCATGCAATCACCCTAACTTCTGTTTTGTCATGGTTTGAGCAGATTCTACCCTGTAGACCAGCCTCTATGAAAATGACAGGCCTTAGGAGGAATTTTATCATCATACAGTATCTTGGGAGCTCTAGTGATCCAGTAGTAAATTAATGAATGCCTTCTTGTTTTCATCCAGGGTTCCCACACCCTTTTCATGAACAAATTCAAGCACTTTTCAAGCACTTCCAAGCACCATTTTTTCAGTTTTTCAGCACCTTTAAATAGGTGATGATGATAGCCTACTAGTGAGTTTGCCCATATCAGGATGATGGTCATGGGAAGCGCAACAACACACATGCTCACCACGCAACATCAATGATCACCCAGTATACTTTGCTTTGTACCCGCCATGGCAAGAAAAAAATATAGGTGTAACAAGAAGAGACACTCAGGGCGTTTTCTAATTTTTTTTGGTATGAGGGAACGCCAGTGGGTCACCACCATGGAAGGGGCAATGGCCCACATATTGGGAACCACTGTGGGACACTTGGCAGACTGGGTGGTAGGGGGTGTGGGGGTCCTCCCCAAGAAGACAGTAATGAAGAAAGTTCATGTAAGTGTCTGTGCTAAATATTGTTTCAGCTGATGCAGGTATGATGAGGAGTTTCCATCCTGAATGAGAGCACATTGGCCTGGAGGAGGAAACTGCACATTCTCAGCACCTTTGATCATGTGGTTCATGTATTTTGCTTTGTTGTTGGTGTTTTTTTGTGCAAAAATAAACACCAATTGTTGAGATGGAGTATGGTGTCAGAGTTAGGGGGTAGGGCCCATGAGCATTACCCAGGTATCCCAAGTCCACTTGACCATGGGTTTCACATAAACACAGATACTGGGAAGCTTGAACCACTACGGTTTGAGGGTGATGTAATCCCAAAAGCTCTCATTGATGTATTAGCAGAGGAGGACACAGATGACACTGATGAAATCCATACAAATGCGGATGAAGATGAGGAAGAGGAGGATGATGATAATGATAATTATTAAATGATGATTAAAAGTTCTTATTCACATTCTACACTACTGTTTTACCATACAAACAATTCAAAACTTCTCATTTGATGAATTCCTTTTGTGTAATAGTACCATGTGTGGCATCCTGTTCACAGTCCACCAATAGGTGGTAACATTAGCTACTTTTGATGCTATTCACATCATACTTTCATTCATAGCAATTTTCAACTCAAGGTCAAACATATGTGAAATTGATGTTCATAGTCCCATATGAAATGGTTATGCCTGAAAGTGTCTGAATGCCTGTAGAATGCCAGCAGACTATTGCCAGTAGACTATTTTCGGATAGGCCATAGTGAATAACTTTGGACATAGCAGCTGTTGTACTCTAGCTAGAAAGGTCCTCTTGGACTTAAATTGAAGCTCAGGAAGTTAGGCAGTTTTTTATTTACATTTGAGGGACCAAAACATATCATAACATAGTTGAAAATGATCAAATATGATGACAATTTGTCAGGCGGAAAAGTATTTTTTGAGCTTTTTGGATATGTTGAAGATGATATTTCACAGAGGAAAAACCCCAAGCCCTGAAACATTTTTCAGGTTGGTTCCCCTATGTGACAGGATGACCCATGTAAATTTACAGGGTTTTTTAAAGTTGCAGTACCTTAATATTTGCAGCTACATAATTTCGCCTGCAGATTTTCCTTAAAAGTTGTTTTTTTGGGCCCTGACACCAAACGGGGCCGAGTTGGGAGTTGTCCCTATCAACTCGTTATGGCCCAGGGTATAGGCTAACAGGAAATCATAGTGAAAAAAACATAGCAAAAAACATCCTGAGGGGTGTAGGTAGCTCCCGGCCTAGCTACGTAACAGGGAATCGACACTGACTTCCTCAGTCGGAGGGTGGAGTAGAGAGCAGCGAGCGAGCAAGGAGGAAGACGTCAGATTGTGGATTATCTGTATCTCCCGTTTTAGCGTGTTGACAGCTTTTTGTTTTGGGAAACAAGGTGTCGGTCTTAACCGCAAGGTCTCCAAAATGACCGAGCAACGGAGTGGCTATCAGCAGGTATGGATATATTCGACGTTTGCTCGCTAACTTGCTCTCGACGGCCTGTACTTTCCAATATGACTGCTAGCTATGTGGCTCGCCGAGCTAAATTAGCCCATAGGCCCTGAAACAAATTATGGCTATAAATTATTGTCTAATGATGTGACGGACATTAAATGGTTAGCCGAACACTGGAAGCACTGCGTTGTCCTAAGAAGTAGAATAATATGGTAACGCGTTCATATTTTGGAAACACTCGAAATGTAAGGTTGTGAGTGGTAGCACAGAACTAGCTCAGGAAAGCAGCAGGCTGTTCAAAACATTCATTCCACTGCGTAACTTGAAAGGCGCTACGGCCAGGCTCCGAACCCAGAAGAAACATTGTTTCTATTTTACTTCCACGCGTGTTACAATGTAACCCAACGTGATTTCGTGTTTTAGCATGTCGGTTGTCAGATAATTTGACCACGACAAAGCTGATCAGTATAGTGCACTGTACACCGTTTTAAATGGTCAAGTGACTTCCTGTATCTGCTGCTTTGTTACTGTGTGTAACAAAATGGTTGGTGGGTTATTACATGGATAATATTATAGGTTATTGCATAATGTTCCATGGCGATAAACTGTCCCCTTTTCAGCTCACCAATGAAGAGGAGGCTGGTGAGGTCCCCCAGGAGACAGCTGACGCCCCTCCGCCTTACAACCACATTGCTGGAGGTAACACCACTTGCACACCCTTGACATTAATCAATTGCCTTTGAAATATAAGAGCAAGTTTAGATAAAAACGTTGTTAGACATATATCCCAGCAAAAATGTCTATCTTATTCAAAATAGTCTATAGTAAAGTGTGTAGAGTATCTGAATTGTATAGGCTTTCTGTTGCTGATGTTGCATGTCATGTCTAGACTGCAGCTCGCATCAAGTGGAGCACCAATGTGTTGTCCTTAAATTATCCCATTACCTGGAGTCGGACATTACAGGTCAACGGAGGTCTGGGTCATATTGTAATTAAGCGGCCTGGTATTTTGGTGCAAGTGAAATCCAAGGCGGCGTAGTTGAGAGTCAGCCATGATGGAACTTTGGTTAAAAGCTAAATGTAATGTAGTGTGAACTTGGTACTTGTGCTTTGCACATTGAAAAATGAAATAAAGTGCATATAGGCTATTATTCAGCTTTTTTGTTTTCAATTCTTGACAAACCTTATAGTTACCATCCTTAGTGTGCACACAAAGATCAATTTTTAGTCTGACTCATGTAGGTGAGACATGCAGACACAGTTTTTATTTTATTTTATTTTATTTTTTAAGTATTTTGGGGGCCTTTATTGGCCTTTACAGGATAGTATGAGAGGAGACAGGAAACCATTGGGATAGGGAGATGGGGCAGGGTCGGGAAATGACCCCGCCGGGCAGACTCGAACTTGGGTACCCGTGGGCGTGCAAGCCCAAATCTGGGGGGCTTAGCGTACTGCGCCACAGCGCCCCCATCCAGACACAGTTTAATACACTGTAGGTGAACCTAATAAAAATATTATTGCCCAAAGGTGCACCTGTGTTGCACGTGTAAATGATACATCTGTCCTCTGACCCAGCCGCTCCCTTTTCTGGCGCCACATGATACTTTGACCTTGTGAAGGGCCTTTCTCGTCTTTTATATGCCCCATTGACTGTCAGAAGAGCACACATTCCATCTGCAAGTCATACTAGAAAAACACGCAGTTACACATTTCTGTTTGTAATCTCTAATTTTATTGGGTTTTTTTGTATATAAAGGAGACGGATGCTACCCCTCTCCTCCGTCGTACAACGTTGCCACTACATTGCCCACTTATGATGAAGCAGAGAGGACCAAAGCTGAGTCTGCCGTGCCCCTTGTCACTGGAAGGGTAGGATTCTCTCTTCACGCGATGCTTGCAAAATCATGTTTAAGATCACTTGGTTTTCTGTGTTTATGAGTTCATGCAATGTTAACCTGCACACATTGTGTTTAACATCTTTTTGTTATTCATTTCTATGTATAGATTTTTTTGCAATGTAGGGCAATTTAATTCTTCCATATTTTCGAAATTATGTTGTAATATGCATGTTATGATTCATTTGTTCCTAATTCCTGTTATTGTTTGGTAGGAGGAGGACTTTATTGCCAGGGATGACTTTGACGATGCTGACCAACTACGGATTGGCAACGATGGCATATTCATGCTGACGTTCTTCAGTAAGTAGCCCTTGGGGGCCCGCATTGATGGATGGATGGATGGGGTGAAGAGGGGGGTTGCTCAGTTGCCACTGCAGAGCATTAATCTATTTTATATTTTAAAACTAAGGGGGGCGTTGACAGACTTGTGATCAGATCAAGGGGGCATTGGAAAGCTTATGGTGAGCTCAAGGGGACGTTTGTTGTAAAAAAAAAAAAAAAAAAAAAGGGGGTTGAGAACCACTGATCTCATTTGTTGAGCAAAAAAAAAAATACATTGCTTAAAACGGCTCATTCCAGAATGTGGATTTGGGCAATTCCCTGACGAACTCTGTGTTAAACCTACTCACAGAGCAGCTCTCTGTAGTGTCTCCCTGGTCGAAGCCCTTCGCCGTGTGTGTCTTGCTTCTCTTCCTGCCCTCTTAAGACCAACTCCTGCCCCTGCGCTCTCTCTGTCTCTCTCTCTCTAAACTCGTCCAGCCCGTGTAGTAGAAGTTTGACCATGTACTCTGCTTTAATCTGGGTTAATTACTAACCCGCTTACCTAGAATGTGCAATAGATTTTCTCCCATATTCGCAAGTACATCTTGCTGTAACTTGTAGAAAGGCAAGGGGACACTCACATCACACAGGGACAGTCACATCACCCCCTATGAGACGTTTGTTTACTTTTTTTTAATCAGTTTTTTGAAAACATCCACATCTCGGTACATGCAACCAAGGCCTCAGTGTTTTCTTCAGTGCTTGTGTGTTTACCTCTGTACCATGTATTATGTCTGTCCCCTGTATCTAATGTCTGTCACCCCGGTGTCCCCCCTGTATCTAATGTCTGTCCCCTGTGCCCCCCCTGTATTATGTCTGTCCCCCCCTGTGTCTAATGTCTGTCCCCTGTGTTATGCGGTGTAGTGGCCTTCCTGTGTCTAATGTCTGTCCCCTGTGTTATGCGGTGTAGTGGCCTTCCTGTGTCTAATGTCTGTCCCCTGTGTTATGCGGTGTAGTGGCCTTCCTGTGTCTAATGTCTGTCCCCTGTGTTATGTGGTGTAGTGGCCTTCCTGTGTCTAATGTCTGTCCCCTGTGTTATGCGGTGTAGTGGCCTTCCTGTTCAACTGGATCGGCTTCTTCCTGTCCTTCTGCCTGACCCCCTCTGCCGCTGGTCGCTATGGCGCCATCTCAGGCTTCGGCCTCTCCCTGGTCAAGTGGATCCTCATCGTCAGGGTAAGCAGTAGAGCTTGACTTTAAACCCCACCTTGGAATGTTCCACATATTTTGACCAATGACTGAACACACGTTCTTGGTTGCTGTGGAAAATACTTAGGAGTGTAAGGAGAGGGGAGCGTGTGCATGATGTATGTACTCAAGTGTACTCTGTACTCAAGAAACCTGAATAAGTGGAAAAGACGCACTCAAGCTATCGCCTGTCACTTGTTTTTAAAAGTTTTTTAAATGGCTGCTGGATTCTCACATAAAGTAGGTCAATTGAAAAACTAAAGGACATGATCTCTTCACCAATTTTACTGTGCACTCTTCTTGGAAATGAATATAGAATCCACATAGTTCTCCAGAGTCTAAAATGAGTAGTTTGAATGTGTTACACTCCATGTGTTGTTGGGCCTTACTTTTTTACCTCTATGTTTTCGTTTGTGTTGGTTTGCTTGTCTGTCTGTTTGTCTGTCAGTAGGATGACTCAAAAAGTTATACGGATTTTGATTTTGTGGAGTTGGACATGACAAAAGGAACAAGTGATTAATTTGTGTTGGTGATCTGGCTCACAATCTGGATCCAGGAATTTCTAAAAAAGATTTTTCACAATTGTGGGTTAGGGTGAATTTTGACATTCCACTCCACAAAAAACGAGGCAGAAAAAGACCTGAAATAAATTTGGGTGTGACATAGTCAAATGTTCTATCAAACAGCTTCCTTGGCAGAGGTCTGCACTCTCTGAGTGCATATTTTCTAGTTTATTAATCTGCTACTTTCACCATTCCCACAGTTTTCCACCTACTTCCCTGGCTACTTCGACGGGCAGTACTGGCTGTGGTGGGTCTTCCTTGGGCTGGGTAAGTGTCGCTGAATGTCCCCAACATTTTGCACTGAATGTCACTTTGTGTATGTAAGCATTACACATTGTATTACACAATGATGTCACATGCTATGGTGTCGTGCCATGTGACTTTTGGAGAGTCCCTAGTCTGTTGTTTTGATCCTCAGCATTTTATGTGATGACTGTGTTGTAACTGGACTGAAACACTGCAGTTCTAAGTTCTAATATTGTACTGCAGTGATACTCAAACTCTGATTCTGGGGACCAATATTTTAAAAGTCACAGAGAGAGAGAGTGTGTGTGTATGTGTGTGTTTGTGTGTATGTTAACTGATGTAAGGTTTTAAACTATACTCCGATTTCTGCTATGTGTTTACTACAATGTGCAATAATGTGTATTAGGTCTTTGTGTATGTCTTGTGTCTAGAGTATGTCTTGTATCTATGTGTCTATGTAAACTGTTAGACACCTTAATTTCCCTCTGGATTAATAAAAGTACTCGACTCTACTATACTCGCCTTCATTTGAATTGACCAAGTGAATAGACATTATTTGTGAATCACAAAATGGAGGTGTATTAGTTTACCTTTTTTTAAAGGATGTATATTGTTGATTGAACAGTTAGTATAACTCAAGTCTTAAACAACAATAAACAGTTATCTAATTCAGTGATTCTCAAAGTGTGGTACAGGGACCACTGGTGGTCCGCAAGGGGATTGCTACGTGTCCAAGACAAACTAGCTGTAGGCTTTATTTGTAACATTATTGCAGAGCTAAACATAGCTGAAGTCATATTTTCACCACAATAAGACAGACTTGTAAATGTGTCGAAATTAGCAGTGTCAAATTAGCACCTGTCAACTGTCAATTTAGTTGACAGGTGGTCCCTGGACATTTTGTCGGGGTCAAAGTGGTCCTCGGTCTGAAAAAGTTCTGTCTAATTGAACCACCAATAATCCATGAATGGCAGCTATTGTGAGGTTGGATGTAGACAGCTGGTGTCCCCATGAGCTATAGGGAAACATGTAAGCGGACAAAAAAAACCCTTCTGCGACCCCTGTGCAGGTGTCGACCCAATCTGTGGGAAACAGTGCTGTACTGTATGTGTGTCTGTCTCTTATCATTGTCTGTGTTGTAAGTGATGTAAGTGCACTTTGTATTTTCTTGTGATGCTTGCTATGATTATGTCCTCTTTTGAAAGTCGCTTTGGTTATAAAGCGTCTGGGTGGTTGACGTGACGCCTTGTTTTTTCGTAACATTGGTTAAAAACCTACAAAACTGTTATTTTTCCTTCAAAAAGCAAATGTCAATGAAAGAAGATGTGGTAAATTATGTTTCATATTAGTCTTAGATGAGAAGAAACATTTTTGTTAAGATTTATGTAAAGGTTTATATGTCAAATATCCTGCAGTGTGACTGTAACAGTAATGAAACCTGGAATATAATATATATATATATAAATGAATAACCAACAACATTTTGAATAATGTATGAAGCATTTGGCATGATTGCATAAATATAAACTTTATATTAAGATATGTGAATGTGAAAAAAACTCAAGACAGTAATATTAACTACAAGTTCAATTTCGTAACGCAAATTGCGTCCTGTGGGGTGACATGTATGTCAATATTTGTGAATGGGCAGCTGCATGGCCAACTACAAAGGTCTTAAAGACTGGCTCCTAACCAGTCAGTAGTACCTCAGTTATTGGAGAGTGCTGTGGAAGTTTAAAGTGACTATTAACCTCTTAATATGTCTTCATATTGCAATGTTTCTGTCACATAATGCTTAGGTTCATTTTATGGTGTCCTGTGGTGTGACTGCTCTTATAGAAGGAAAAAAAGTTTTTTATGAATGAAAACACATATTAAGATTAAACACAATATCATTGTCAAGTTAGCATGAGCTCAGATGTCAGTCATGTATACTAAAGGATTAAAATGTCCATAATGCAATGAATTTCCTTCGGTGTGACATGCCTATGAAATGTGTTGATGCAGGATACATTTTTCCAAAAATGCCAAAAATTAGGCGAAACTCCACGAACCACTAAGTGCTTCATTTTTTTCCATTTTTTCCATCAATTTTTTCAGGAATTGGAATAACTTTTTTCTAATTGTGTTACGCCAACCACCCGTCTGCTAAATGCAATGTAATGTAAAGTGGATTGTAACAGTGTACATCCACGTTTCCAATACTGTACTGTATATGTGTGTTTATCTCTTGTCTGTGTTGTAAGTGGATTGTAACACCCTACTTCCACGTTTCCAATACGGCACTGTATATGTATGTTGTTTGCCTCTTGTCTGTGTCCTATGTTGTGAGTGTGTGGTAAGTGGATTGTAACACGTTTCTAATACCGTACTGTACCGTATGTGTTTCTGCGTCTTCAGGATTCCTGCTGTTCTTCAGAGGGTTCATAAATTACTCCAGAGTGCGGAAGATGGCCGATTCCTCCTTCTCCAGCATGCCCCGGACCAGAGTACTCTTCATCTACTGAAGGGTAGGCAGCTTAAAGCTTTACCACAGGCTCTAGGATCCAGTAAAAAGCATAGACAAAGATACAAATACAAGTACAGTACAAACACAACTGCAATCCAGTCAATCCATTATTAGACATACACACATCTAATCCAGTAAGTGTTTGCACAATTTACGTCATCACTGTGTATCACTCTAGTTTTGCATTTGTTAGCTTGTAAATATTTTGCTACTGTATACATTTTACTATGGGTATATGCATATTGCTATTTTGCAATTCATGTATATGCTGTACATGGATATCCTTAAATTAGCTTAAAACCATGCACAGTATGTTTAGACTTAACAATGCAGGAGTGTCCATAAACCGTTAAAAATAACAATTAAGATCTAAAATCAAAATTTGTTTTTTTAAGGTGCCCACAAACATCGCTCTGTATGAGAAATCTACAGAGGCTAAAACATCAAAGAAAAAGAAGAAAATGGCTTTTAAAAAATGATGACGTACCATTTAGCTATGATGAATGATTCTTTGTTTCTTTGTGCACATTTTTACTAATGGATGCTGATAGTACTGTAACCATTTACTTGTTAGTAGCTCATGTCAAGTGCTATTTTTCCAATTAATCTGTGATGCCTTATGTATCATTTGCTGACGGTTGTTAATTAACTAACAGGAGCAGGCTTGTCAACGCTGTAGAACTGAAATCATGTTTCTGCTTTCGGACAGCAGGGGGCAGCCTTGCTTAATGTGTTTTATGTTTGTTTTTTTGTTTTGGAACAAGATTTTAATTTTTTTGAAGGGGTTAAATGAAATACTGTACTTGGTACTTTCTTCTGCGCCATCATTTTGAGTTTCTGTATATGGATGATAAAACCTCAACTTTCGAAAGGTTTGGGTTACTTATTTGTTTTTACTTTGTAAGTAAGTATGTAAACTTTTAGTGTGACATTTTAAATTCAGTGTTTGATATTTTAAGAAAAACAAAAAAAAGATGGCGGTTTTTAGTCAGTGACACACATGGTACTGTAGACATGCGTTCTTCAAATCTTCAAATAAATCTGTTTTAAAAGTGCATTGCAGACCTTACACATGATCATACCCATATACTGTAAATGCTAACTTAAACTGCTGCTGAACAGTTTTTTTGTAATTATTTGAAATCAATTCAAAATCTCACATTAAAGACAAGGTAGGTGTTGATAACTGTGTTTGCAAATGTAAGCCTTTCTCTAAAACCGTGTCATTGAAAGAGTCATGCACCCCTCACATTCACGTAAAGTGCATGCAGAAGGAAACGCTCAAAAGCAAGAAAAGTATGTAGCCAGGCAGGTTGGCCACTTAATGGTTTCATTTGATGTCAAGGAAATTATTTTGACAGCTGTATTCAGCCCCTAGGCACCGTCACAGATTACACACATTCTTAACATTTTCTGTATTCATGATCCGGACAAGAAAAAAAAAGACCATTTGGGTTAACAACACAATAAAAAAGTGCTTGTCAAATGTATTGCATTACCTGCCCCACATCATAACCTCTCACTCGTTCCCTGGTGTGGTTGTGTTTTTACCAATCTAAGAAAGTTTCATTTCTGGATTCCTTATCTAGGAGAAGCCGCATAGAAACCAACAGATACTGTACAGTAGTGAATATATCGTGGCAGAATCTTCCGCTTTCAAAGGGGCACATTTGAGGTGAGAGAAGTTTATCCCGTGGCCATCATGAATTCCTTTGCAATTGTGTGTCTCTTCATATTAAATAAATGTCACTCCAGTAGCAGAAATCCAGGCTTTGGCTCGTGCTTTTATGATGCAACACTTCAAGATGTGTTTTTAAAATGTATGTCAAACATATGTGACACTTGAAGCACTAAGTCACAAATGTGTGCTATGAAATGCTTCACGGTGCGCGTGACCCAAATATTCTGGATTCTTCCGTACTTCACTCATGCCAACCCCACAAGGTGAGGAAGGGCTTTCCTGTCATCTGTCTTGTCAATAGGAACACTGCAGATGGAAACAATGGGTATCTGTTTCATACAAAGGTGTACTACGTTGACGAGCCTAAGGCATTGATTACATGTATTCCAGGTGTACATGTACATTTAAAACTCCTCTATTTTTTTTATCCCTTCACATATTGTTATCCCATTTACAGAGCATGTGTATAAAATCATACTCTTGTGGCAGGTGCGTTTACAGATCGGCACATAGCTCCCCCCTAACAAGCTGTTCCACCAACGAGTGGAATGCTGTAATAGTCACTGAAAAAACTTAACTGCCATAGTACTACATCACTATGACTGTGCACAGGTCCTTAAATAATATTATGACTTAATCAATGCCATTCTGTTAACAGCTTATTTATAACAGGGGCTGTGTCTTACTGTGTTCAAAGTTTTTAAATCTCTGTTTATTGGGAGCTACATCTGTTTGTGTGTGTGTAAACAAAAGGCCTAAATGAATATACGTATATGTGTTAACAGGGTCTTAAGTACAGCTGCCTTCAACAAGGTTGGATGGTGTATCCAATTTATGATTTATTCACTGGGCACATTTTACAGTGCAGTTCAATGTCTGGGCTAAAATTCACTCAAATATTAGTTGTGGTTACACCGTGCCATTTATGAAGGTATGTTTGGTTTACACATAATATGGGGAACTGTTGGATTAAGGTTAGTGTATATGGAAAAAAGTAGTTAGAACAATTATATAAGGAAAATGGTTCTGATGGTAGACAGCTTGACATGTGGAGGTGATTGGAACCAGTGATGGACAAAGTTAAAAGTAAACGTACTTTTGTGGTGTGATTACAACAGTAGCACATGATATTACACAGCTGTTACACTGTTAACTCCATTTTACCTACCTATTGAGATAGACTGTTATTACTGAAAAACAATAAAAACCTAACAAGGACCCACCACAAACTCAACCTAACCTGTGCAGAATCAGCTTATCGTAAGACAAGTACAATTTTACTCAGATAAGTTACCTGTGTTGGAAAGAAACTATGTTTCTTTTTTTTACTTTTACTTTTACTTTGTCCACCACTGATTGGAACATAGAGAATCGATGCAGAAGGCTTATGTTTGCTGACTGTAGATATACACTGGCAGTTACAAGCTATAGAACAACACGATCACCGCGGCACCGGATTTAGGTAGGCTATGTAGTACAACAAAAGGCAACTAACAGTAGAGATTGGAGCACCTAGTATGTGCATATGACTATGCAAAATATACTTTACCCATATATTCATACTTCAAATACAAAACACAATGACGTTTAACAAAATATACCATCTAGAGAGCTTATTCACAAAATAAAGGCATTCCCAATAAAAATAATAAGGCCAGCATTAAAAAACAACATTGTAGACCAATAGGTTGCAAGCCTTGGCTACAAAGTGTAGAGTTACATATCCAAGTGCAATATATTCACAGTGTCATGGAGCAGGACTGTGTCTAATAGTACACACACATGTCTTAGATTAGTGATGCTGAGGTAACAAGGCAATGCAGTGCAGGTCATGTTAGTGTCATACATACATACATACATACATACTGTATGTCATAATACTTGGGCTAGCAGCATGTTCTTGCGCATTCATTCATTTTCTCATTTCTGTGCAAAAATAAACATTTCCTCATTGGGGGAATCTTGCACTCTCCGAGGGAGGAAGAATATGGCTTTCTGACCAATATGCGTTCGAGAGCCATTCTTGGTCTTGCCATTCTTCTTGATCCCGACGTACCAGCCTCTGTACAGCTGGGACTCGTATGTGTTGTAGTGGTTCTCCTCCATACTCTCCAGGAAGTGGCTCTCATCAGTGACAGAGGCCTGAAACAACAGGAAGCAAATGGAGGAAACCCTTAGACTGTATAATGGGAAAACACCTTTTACATGTTCAAAATGTATGATATACAAGTAATACAGGACAACATTTGTTGAGATATGCACTCTTTTGTCGCCAATGTAATACCGTAGGCTAATACTACAACAGTAAGAGAGAACTAACTGTAATTTTTAAACTTCAGTAATAAAACGCATGATTTTGTCATAAGGGAATGGATGATGTTGGGAAGTTGGGATGGGGATACAGTTGCCATGGACACTTACCGACCCAAGCAGCCTGCCATCTCTCCCCATGGAGAGATACAGTCCAGCCTCCACACCTCTTATGACCACAACGCCCGCACTGACTGCCTTCAGTTCCAGCACACCTTTGAAACCAGTAACACAGATTTAGTGAGGAGGGGAAAGAATATGCGAGACTGCTTCAGGCAGGCTACTTTGTGATATCTGTGCCTATGTCGTCGCATTTAAATTCAATTTTCTTTATTAGAGGATAGCCTCTTGAGATTTAAAAAAAAATCTCGTTTTCGAGAGGGTCCTCAAATTTAAAATTAGGAATGGCTACAGAATTATTTCAGATAGGCCTTCTAGTTCTACGGTAATTCCTCAAACCTGCCGTGCTGACATTTTTAGACTTTTATTTTGGAAAGCAATAAATGAGCATTTCAAGTGCGTTTACAAGCGTGTTTACGAGTGTTGACTATACGCATCAATAACACGCATCAGATAACGCGAATCGAAACAATGTTGCAGGCTGCAAAGTAGCAGGCTTTTGTTTACATCCCATGCGTCATGTAACTTTGGCTAAACAGAATGAGGGCGCAAGCTTACTATAGATATCATCTTCAAGCCTGCTGCCTTCAACAGTTCCATCCTCCACAAGGCGAAGGTGATACCCGCCGTTCATACTGTAAAGCCGTGTCAGCATGTTGTTTTTTTGCTGGAAATAGTTGTGAAAATCCGGATCACAGGCCTGAAACGCACTTTATGAGGACAGACGACAACCAGACAACCTGTAGTAGCTAGCAATGGCGGGGGGAATGCCTGGACCACTCACGTAGTAGGCTACAAATTGCGTGACGTGCATTCTTCATGGGGGTCCGGGAGAGTGCAGTGCACTGCGGAGGGAGCGATACAGCATCCCCCTCACCTCGCGCAGTGCAGTGCACATGCACGTGCTACATTCCCCACACAAATCCCTCGAGCAACACGCAGGTCGTCATCGTCTGACCGACATGCGTAATAGCGAGTGATTTTAATTATAGGTACCGTGCAAATTCTCAGCGCGCCATTTGTCGTGGAGAGGATAAACCAATCCGTTTATCAGGAGGCAACATCTGTCAACAAAATGCCACTATTCCAACTTGGCAATGTCTTTGATAGGACTATGTATTTTGTGAAGGGCATCCTGGTCACATTCCTTTAAAAACGGTTGCCACATTAGGTTGCAATTCTCACAGTCCAACATATTTAGTGTTCCATTATAATGAACATCCAAGGCAAAAAAAAAAAAAAAAGTTAGGTCCGATGTCCAGTATTTCACCATATCCTACTTGTTTGTTGGCCTATTGTGCTTTGTTTTGTGGGGGACAGTGAAGATATGGACAGTCAGGAAGGCAGTGGAAGACAGAGACGGGGAAGGGTCTGCAAAGGACCCAGACCGGAATCGAACCCGGGTCACTGGTGTAATGGCCCAGTACCCTACCGTAAGGTCACAGTAGAGCGGCCTTATGTGCTTTACATGGCATTTCTGTTTGTGTGTCATCATGTACCAGTATTGTAAATGACTGTGCCAAGCAGTACTGTTATGTGATCCTCATGACCCTCATGCTCTTGCTTTGTATAATTGGCCCGTGGACAGACACATGATATGGTTCCTCTTGCACCGCATCTAATGTTTAGGTTGCACTTCTCTGTGTGTATTTTGCTGTGTTAGCACCCAGAAGAGAACATCAACCCCTTCAGTAATGGACTGAAGGATTCTGGGTTGTCTTAATGTAATTGGGCCTATAGCAGTGTTTTTCAACACTGTGGTCGGCACGGCACCCCATGTGGGGTCGCCTGGAATTCAAATGGTGTCATCTGAAATGTCTGAACGTGTGTGAAAAAAGCTTACTGATAAATATTACTGAAATTGCTAATTAATATAACATAATTCTATAGTCTCTTTGAAACACCATTGATGACAATGTTAGACATAGTCATAAACATCTACAGGTTTCATAACCAGTTGTGTCTACATTTTTGTTGTGAAAAAATGGATGGGGTCCCCAGAAATTTGGGATGTCAAAATTGGGTCCTGTGACTAAAAAGGTTGGGAACCACTGGCCTATAGACTCCTGGGTACTAGCCTATTTCAAGAACATGATACAGTGGTAAACCTGGCGAAGGTACCTACAGGAAGTGGTAAACCCGATAATAGATAGTCCACAGATGCCGTTACGAGGAGGACTCCAGGCTCTTCTATTAGATGATTTTACCACTACCTTAAGGTTTACTACTTAGCCAGGTTCTTGGAATACTCAACTGGTGGAACCGTTTGTTATTGTTCAGACTGACGAGCTGTTTTTAAAACACATTGGCTTTGGGCTCTCATTTACATGCAAAATGTACATACTTATTTTTTAAAAATCTAAACACGCTGTTGTTTATAACTAAATGGATAAAAAATATCCATATTTAAAAATGTCCACATCTGTGTAACTATCACCTGAGCCACTCTGCTCCCCTACTGACCAGAGGCCCATGCATCATCGTCACAGCTTGGCGGGGCAGAGGGACAGGAGTTCCCGTATTTGCGGGAACTCAGAAAGTAGACCTACTTGCATTGCTCTTGACCTGACTAGTTGCAACGCCGAAGGTGTTGCGTCACTAGGAGGGCGCGGCCTGGCTAGGGCCTACAGCAGTGGTTCCCAAACTATTTTCTTATGGGACCCCCTTTTGCTCCAGAATATTTTTTTGCCCCCCATGAATGTTGTTAAATTTTAATGTGAAATTCACAGAATAGTAACTACAATACACTTGCTAACCATAGAAGTGAACCAAATCAACCAAATTGTGGAATTTTGCTAACTCTTAACCTCTGGATGTTCTATTTTTATGCAAAATCCCTTCTTTCGGTGACCCCTCCGCCCCGCGACCCCCCTAGGGTTTCTGACCCCCAGTTTGGGAACCAATGTCCTACAGTATAAATTGACGTTGCTGGCCAAAGGGATCAGTGCGGCCTGGTAGCCATGAGAACTTGTGCGTTGTTTACATAGTTCCTGTCGCACAGGGGGGTCAGTGAATGGCTATGCTGAGCGTGGCAGTGTAAACTTCAACAACAGTACACACATACGACTGTCAAACTGTTCATATTCGTCACAGTTCAGAGTTAAATCACTAATATACCATGTCTAGGTTTAAAATATATAACAGGCTACCAATTTTAGAGGGAAGTGTAAACGTAAATGTTCTCAACTTGTGTTTGTGATTGTTGGGGCCATGCTTGTGTGGTTGTCATGGCGACTTGAGTGTTATTTGCATTTGTTATGCCTCTCAGTCGGTGAGAGTGCAGAGAGTGCATGAGGAAAGGCAATGTATTGTACACATAATCCTGAAGTCATACTTGCAGATGGTGAGTCACAGTCACAGTTCTGCATTGTATCTATGTATAGATTTGAAAAAAGTAAAGTAAAAGTTTTCAGATTTTGATGGAAATACTAACTCGTCCTGCTGGGTCTCAAGCTAAAGCCTCCAAATGTCTCCTGACCTCAGGGGCATTCAATTGACATCACACGAATCCAGGAAATGCACAGGCTTGAACCATCTTACTCTAGTCTGCATAATTTAGCCTGTGTAGTTCTACTTATCTGAGAGCCGTTATCAAATCCAAAGAGAGAAGATTACGGAAAGAGGCCTTGCCCCCTCCTTCTCTAACTTATGTGTGGCATTTGATGCTTTATTAACAGCTGGGATATCTGGCAATTCATCATTGTTGCACCACCAGACCATACTGGCTGTGATACGATGTTGTAGTTCACGTTCAAGTCAGTCTGACCAATTGCTGCCTACAGTATATCACGAAAGTGAGTACATCCCTCACAGTTTTTGCTGATTTGTGAGTGTATCTTTTCATAGGAAAGCATTACAGAAATTTCACTTTGACACAATGATTTAGTGGCCTTTTAACAACATATTTAACCGCTTACATTTTTTGTTCACTCAGAAAAAAACTAAATAAAGCCATTCATGTTTGAACATGTACTCACAAAAGTGAGTACACCCCAGATTAAAATCCGGTACAGAAGGGGCTGTGTCGTCTCGAAATGAAAAGGCATTAAAAGGGAGGTCATCAGTGTGCGTTTCAACCTTTCTATACATTGAACTTTTACATTTTGAGTGTGCACCTGGCTTAAATAGATTGGTGTGAGATTTGAATGCAATCCTATGGAGAATATCATGATCTGCTTCAGTAGTCACAGTGGCCAAGGTGGGGTCCTCGATCCAAATCCTGGACTCACATGTTTTACTCCTTTTGCTGGGGTAGTTTTGTTGTTACTGGTAAAAGTAAAAGTGCAAAAACTTTTCCTCACTGACAGGTTAAGGTTAGGGACTGTTTTGGTTTGGGCACAGTTTCGCATTCTTTAGCTATTGTTAGGGTTAATATGAATGGAAGTCAATGGGAGGGCCTCACAAAGTTATCAACTTAATTTAAGGTAGGTGTGTGTGTGTGTGTGTGTGTGTGTGTGTGTGTGTGTGTGTGTGTGTATGTGTGTGTGTGTGTGTTGCCTTGTGTAACCATATCAGGTTTTACAACATCTAAGGCCCAGAGGCTTTGTATCAGTAACTGCCATCTAAACTGGCATCTGAGGAGATACTGCAGAAACACATGGTTTTCTATAGCTGTACTGTAAACTCTTTCATGTTAAGGGGTGCATTTCTCAAAACTATAATTGCTAACTACATTTGCTACTTTGTTGTTTGCGATGCAATTTCCTTGGGCAACTACCCAAGTTGCTAACTGGCTAATAACTATGCTTTCGAGAAACGCACACCAGACTAGTAAAAAGAAGTACTTTTATAAATGTAATTACAACACTAGTAGTATGTAGTATGCTATTACAAAGTTGAAACCATGTAATATAATTGTTGTAAGTACATCTGTATTCTGTAAGAGTATTTCTACTTAATACAAGTCCCTTCATGTTTATTATTAATTCCACTTAAGTCAATCAACCAAACTAATGCAGCAAATGGCATTTATATGGTTTATAATAAATACAATTATTCTGTAATCCTGTACTATGTAATGCCATTCTCCCGTAATACAATGTACAAGTGTAATACAAGTAGTGTATACAGAAATACAGAACTCCACTATCACAGATTGCCATTATGACTTGCGGTATCCAATCAAATGGTAGGCCTATACATTGCTTCTCTAACGTAAGCCAATCTTTCCTCTTCCGTCCTTTCCTGCAGCCTCCAGCCCTGAGACGCAAGACTCGGGGTCATCGATATTTATATTGCTCCTGGCCTTGTGCGTCACTAGGAGGGCACTGTCTGGCTAAGAGGACATAGGCCACAGGAGAAAACGGGAGGACAAATTTGACAGTAGCCTCGGTCACATGGGGCATTTCATTCTGAGTTAACTCCATTTAATTCCGAATAAAAATCAATTCCGCTTTGAAAACCTCATGTAAACCCTTCACACTTCAGAATTAAATGAAAGTGCAATGTAAACTCAACGGAACTATTTAATTCTGAAATATTAATTCGGAATTAAGCCCATCATGTAAACATACCAAATCACCCCTCCTCATCTACGCCTATGGTCAACAAGCAGGACACTGCTACTGATATAAAAACTAAATCCATAATCATAAACGAAGCCAGGTAACATAAGATTTGAAAAGCACATTTATTTATTTTTTTATGAATGATTGCTTATCATAATCGCACGGTTGTTAAGTAGCTTATTAGGGATAGTTTTTGGGTGTGTGTACAACGGTGTTAACATCATCATATCAATCAGCAATAAAAGTAATGTTTATCAAAAGTACCTCACAACCAAGACAGACAGTTTGAACAGGGAAGTGAGTGAGTGGGGTGAGGAGGATCAAACAATGAACTACAGAGGTGGAATAGTACATAATGACATAGAAAACTATTCATTTTGGACAAATCTGATGCATATCCTTTACACAGGGTAATATGTACATAGTTGAGATATATACGCAAATACAAACAAAAACAATAAAAGGAAAGCCATTATACGAACGAAAACACATTTGCCCTTAATATATCTCTGAATATTTTTTTTGTCTGTGTTTTATTAATTAGTTTTAATTGTTTTCTTAGAAAATAGATTTTAAACAGTGACAGGGTAGTGCAAAAATTCCAAAAAGTTTCAATTTGGCAAGTTACTTTCATATACAGTTTTGTTGTCTTTCCCTTCTGATGGGTGTGTGTTTGATTCCTACGCACAGTAAACACAAGTGATCGAAGCCAAGCAATTCACTAAAAATAACAGGGCTTGGGAATTTCCCCTGCTAGCTTCCCCAACCCCTATGCGGTGACTAAAGTGTGATACACATCAAACATGGCAAATAAAAACCTGTTCCTCCTGCACTGCAGCTCCTGTTTGTCACTCAGCACAGCCTAACAAGGCATCTAGAGGGATGAGATATTAGGATGACACTGATGCCAGACAAGTTTTTCTTTTTTTTCCAACCTCTTTTACATTCATCCTCACCTTTAACAGTTTCAGAGGTTGCTCGCGCTCACTGAAGGATTGTACATGACAACACAGAGATCAAACTAACACACTTCCAAATAGGCTATGTTAAATGATAAAAATATAAGGATTTTAAAAACACTTTTAGTTTGCTTTTTTATTTTATTTTTTTTCTTTCCTAAGGGAAGTTAAGCATCTTCTTGAAGTGCAACCTCCCTAAATTGGAATAACACTTAACTCATTTGTGATTTAGAAAACACAGAGCTATGGATGTTTTTGACAGATGAATCTGAGACATGTCTTAACTCACCACTGTGTACTGTATGTGAAAGTAACTTGAAGAGAAAACAAGAGACGATGATTAGAAAGTAGTTTAGGAGCACGCGTGGATCACCAGTTAGCTATCCTAAAAGAGAACAAACACAAAACTAGGAGAAAAGGGATATTAAAAAGTCTGGCATGTACAACAGAGAGAGAACCCTTTTGAATGTCCTATCCACTAGACAAAGCCGTGCTTTCAGACAACCATTTAAAATCAAATCTACTGCACTTCAGGATCCAATCAACATACCTGTGACCCCCAAAGAATAAACCAAAGCCACCATATTGGAAATGGCTTATAGAAATGATGGTTCTTTGATTAATTTCAACAAAACACACAAGCATGAAATGTTGGCAACTTTTTTTTTTTAAACATTTTTTTACTGACTGTTAATGGATAGCTTTTATGTGACATGACTGGGATAGTGTCAGCTGAGACGAGAAAAAAATGACTGAGATCTACATAAAGAACAACATAAACAAAACAAAATAAATGCATGAAATTATACAAATAGGTGAACTCTTGCCCTAAGTTCGAAAATAACCACTGGTACAAAATGGTTACTTTAGAAATAAAAAAAAAAGTCATTTTCATACTTAGATATGCTCTGAAGTAATATAATGTATTGTACTCCCCCGCTCCCTCCCCCGAGTTAAAAATGAACAAGACACATGCACATCAACTTCAATACAAACATGTCTTACAAAATCAGAGAGCCGGGGGGCTGGATCTGGGGGAGAAAAATCACACAACTTTCTTGTTCCTATTTTGCATTCTCTGTTTTTTTCCATTGTTGCCATTTTCTTTCCCTGTCGCCACAGAACAAAGAATCTGTGAAAAAAAACAGAAGATCTATGCAAAATACCAAATGTGTCAGAGCAAATTACAAAAAAAAAAAAACCCTACACACACACATAGAGAAAGTGAAACTGTTGAAGAGTAAAACCAGGTAGGTACGGTAGATAGATAATGTGATGCAACACACACACTAAACAAATGCTACATGCTAATAATTACCACTAACTGTGATAAGAGCCCTGTCAGGAAGATGAACACTGCTGCTGTTGTGGTCGAGTGTTGTTCTGTTCTGTGGTGTGTTGTGTTGTGCACTGGTTGAGTGAAGTCAACACTCAAAAACGACTCACAAAACTTCAAACATTTCTGTGTGTGTGTGTTTGTGTGAGAAGTTTCAATTCCAGGTTTAGAATGTTAAAAGCCCTACCGACTGCAGATTCATTCAAACACAGATGACTTCATGGAATGGCTGGTCTACCTGTCTTAAGATCAGCTAATTCAGGGCTGGTTGGATCTAATTGGTGACAAGCTTTTTACTTCCTGAACTCAGGATTGACGCCTCTCGTGTGTGTGTGCACATGTGTGACTGGAGCTGGTGAACACAGAACAGACGACCATGGTGTGTGCTGAGTAACAGACAAACGTGTGTGAGTGTGAGTGTGTGTATGTGTATTATTAACATGAACGTGTGCGCTTTGTGTCCGTGTTGTGTGTGCAACAGGGGAAAATGAAGACAACTTTTTTTTGTCAGCTTTCGTTTTCCCTTTCCTCTTGGTGTATGTGTATACCGTTTGAAAAGCATGTTAAGACAATGTACAGTTCCAGGTTATTGTTATTCTTGTATAGTTCATTGTAATGTAACTGGATAAAAAATATATAATATTGATATACTCCTGACAGAAATGAATGAAATAAATGTTTGGCACAAAGAGAGGGCAAGAGAGACAGTGGGAGAGACAGACAAGAAGAGACAGATGTGACGTCTCAAATGGTGCACTAGGTTTTAGTGCGTAGTGCACTCACGCTTAAAATTTGTGCACTGTTCGTACACAAGTGCGCATTACAGGCCCATCATGTCTGTTATGGTAGAAATTCCCAGAGAATCGAACCAGAGGAATAGCAGGAGGGTAGGCGGTTGAAGGGTGCTCAGACCCAAACTGTCAGAGGTTTGAGAAACAGTTTATAACAGAGGGCTTCAGTGGAGGGTCATTACACACATGAGTCTTTTTTTTGTCATTTTCGTTTTTTGTTTTGTTCACTGCTTGAACAAGGAAAAGAAAATCACTGTTTAGTAGAAAGCTAGTTGGTGCACTCACACGTAGAGAAAAGAGAGGACACACTGGTGCTGCTGTGGCCTATCGGTAGGCTACTGGGTTACTACGCCAGCGATCCGGGTTCAATTCCGGCCCGGGTCATTTGCCGAGCTTTCCACGTCTCTCTCTCCCTCTCCCTGCTCATTTCCTGTCCCTCTGTAACTGTCCTGTCACAATAAAGGCATAAAAAGCCTGAAAATATATATTTTTAAAAGAAGAGGTGTCCTGGAAACAACAGCAGCAGCAGCTGCTACAGCAGCAGATGGTGGGATGCGGCAATTAACTTTTTTCACTACCAGCCAAATTGGCTACTCAACGTTACTAGTCTTACTAGCCAAATACACAGTACACTGACTAATGTTTTCTACCAGTTAAACTGAAATTTCACCACCATTTGGCTGGTTGGCTGGTGTTAATTTAGAGCCCTGGATACAGCCCCCCTCTGGCACAGAGCAGGGCCAGATCCGGCACAACACTCGGCTGCTGGCTGGGAGTGTGAGTACACGACAACAGGTAGGTTGTGGACCTGAGTGAATGGCAAGGAGCAGAGAGTGAGAGACGGAGAAAGAGAGAGAGAGAGGGGGGGTGGGGGGGGGGAAGGCAGATTGAGTGAAAGATTGTAGAAGAGAGCAAGTAATGAGAGAGAGCAGGAGAGATCAAGAGGCGGTTTGCTGCATTGAGTAACGTAGAAAAGTGATTGCACTGGCTTGTGTTTATGTTTACTATTCCCTGTCCGACTGCAGATAAGAAAAAGGTAGAAAGAAAACATTATACTGACATAAGTCTTTGTATAGAATTGATGTTTTCGGATACAAATAAAAAGAGAAAAAAGAGAGATGAGGTTTCCTGTTTTGTGTCCGAGGCGTCAGTCTGACTTTTTTTTTTTCTTTTTAGTTTTTTTTTTTTACTGCATATGGTTGTAAGTGAGCTAAGGAAGTCTGCATTCACAGTTTAAAATCGTAGGCAAGGTGGGTTTCCTATGCTCCAATGGGGAAGATGGAGGCGGAATAGAGAAGGACAGGGGTGCATTTCTCAAAAGAGAAGTTGTTAACCTTCTAACTTCTGTAGTTGCCAATGGGAAAATGCATTGAACACAACAAAGTAGCTAATGTAGTAAGTAACTTCGGTTTTGAGAAATGCACCCCAGGAGAGGAGGATGGGGGTAACAAAACAAACACACAATCAAGAAACTGAACAGACAACACAATAATAAAAGGAATACATTTAGTTGTTCATTTTTTTTCGTTTCTTTTTTTTCTCCTTTTTTTGTATGTGCATTGCATAATTGACGAATATTTTTTTGTCAATGGTGACAATGATGATTAAAACAAGATGGCTTCCTAATTTCGCTATTTTCATTAGCATTTGGCTATACACAATTTAAACAATTAACATCTGCCCACTTTAGCAGTTCATTTAAAGCCTTTTGACAAAAAGTGCTCCAAAGATAATTGCAAGTTCGAAAAAAAGGTATCCCAAACATTAATGATTATTACAGGATGGAGTATGCATGTTCGTTGTGGTCTGCAATGGAAGTCACTGTGAGTGTCAGTAAGGATCACTTGTTTTTAGCTGTTATTTTTTCTATGTTTCCTAAGAACCACTGAGCTGCCAAAAATATGATGGCCAGTTTGAGAGAGAGAGAGAGAGGGAGAGAGAGAGAGAGAGAGGGAGGAGAGGACGACACTGCCAGCACAAGTCTTATTACAGAGCAAAATTTTAAAACATACAGTATTTTACCATCGTAAAATGGATGACCAATTATGTTTTGGGAACGAAGTACTTTTTGTTGGGGTTTAAACAAAATAAAGAAGTAATCAAAGAAAAGAAAAAAACAGTTAAAAGGAAACCGCTAAAACTGAGAGCGAAGCTACAAAAAGGCACGTAAGATCCCTTTCCACATGTTCAGAACTTGTCCGTGATTTCAACAGATAAACATATTCCATCAACTGTATGTAGACCATTTAAGACTGTCGTAGTTGATGCTGACAAAAACACAAAACAAAAACAAACAAAAAACCACTTGCAATTCATAAGTTCTGATTTTTTTTCTCTTTTTTTCCTTTTTGAATGCTATTTTTTTGTGCTGTATGTACGCATGTATGTAGATGACATGACTAAATAACAAACTAAGACCTTTTTGTATGTTTTGTGAGCTCAAAAAGTTGCGTTGAAGAGACATTTCTGGACAAAATGAGAAGAGCTAGAAGTGCTATATGGGGTACTTTGGGTTGGGCGGGTGAGTGGAGGAGGGAGAAAAGTAGCATATAGCCGTGAAGCTAATGACGACCTGTAAAGTATATAAATGTAAAAATGTTACCTACTACATACTGTTGCTTTTTCTTGAAGCCTCATAATTTCTTAAACGTCACGACATAATCTCCACGCTGACATTTCATACACCTGAGACAGCAGTTGCGGTTGGTTGCGTTTCATTTTCGTTTCTGTGTGAGAGTCATAATAGTATGCCATCGATCGCAGCCCCGTAAGAGGTGTTGCCTTTTTCTCTTTCCAAAAAACATCCAAGAAAACCAAAATGAAAACAGACAGAACATGACTTGTTGACTTAAAAGGTCTTAAAATCCACGTCTTGACAACTATTCCTCTTCTTTCTTCATCCTCACGACATCACATCTCGTCTCTTTAGACGGGTGGGGGGCGCCCTCATATTTGGGTGCTTGCATACAGTCTGTAGGTGTGTGTGTGCCCCCGGCCCCCTCCCCCCACCCTCACCACCACCTCAGCCACACATGCCCTTTCCAATTGCTATCCTTACCCTCAAGTCATCTCCCTTTAACCACCCCTGAAAAGGAGGGTTGGACTGGGCTGGGTGGAACCAAGCTGGGGTGGAGGAAAGGGGCTAGCACACACCAGTCCCGCATTGCGCTGTGTTGAGGTGCATTGAGGTGACCAGAGAGAGAGCGAGAGAGAGAGAACGAGGCAGGTTTGGGTTTCGGGGGTGGCAAGTGTCTCTTTAAGGCATTGCGTTCCTGCCGCAGCGGTGTGTGTGTGTTTGTGTGTTTGTGTGTGTGTGCGTGCGTGTGCGCGCTTACTGTATTTCTGTGTGCGTGTGAGAGAGAGAGTGGTTGGTGAAGGGCCGTCAGTCAGGTCAGGGGCCTGTACTAATAAGCTGGTTCAGGACTATAAACCATGTTCAACTAAGAGGTAAATCATCTAATAGAAGAGCCTGGAGTCCTCATTTTTTTTAAGAATCCAGGCTCTTCTATTGTATGATTTACCTCTTAACTTCTCCTGATTCTCCTGAAGCAGCTTCTTAGTATATCCCTCAGGTCAGGGGCATGGGCATGGTGGTGTTGGTGTTGGTGTTGTTGGTGTGGATGTCGGAGGTCTTGGTGTCCATTTTGTCGGTGTTACCGCTTCCCCCAGTCAGTCACTTCTGGTGGAAGAGCAGCGGCTTGACGCTCCCGGCTTTGAATTTTGGTAACTGGTTGCTGATGATCTCTGCCAGCATCTCAGGGAACTCCACGCTCAGGGACTTGTTGACGAAGGTGTAGAAGCAGAAGTTCAGCAGACCGCCCACCATCTGAGGAGGAGGAGGGGGAGGAGGAAGAGGCGGAGGAAGAGGAGGCGGAGGAAGATGAAGACATAGTGGAGGAGGAGGAGGAAGATGAGGAGGCAGAGGAGAAGGAAAAAGGAGGATGGCAAAGAGGAATATATATGGAAGATGAGGAAGATGAGGAAGAGGAGGAGAGAGGAAGATCAGGGGAGGGGGGAGGAGGAAGGAGAGGAGGATGAGGAGGAGGAAGAACGTGTTGTGATTGGACATCTACATATCATATATTGGCCAGTGTGTTTACACATGGTACCTACAGTTTATGCAAAGAGGGCGGAGTAATAAAGAGGATACAAAACACGCCCACCCAATGCAAAAGAGTGTGCGCAAGTTGGGTCTCCTAAGGGGGTGTTGTCCCCTCCTCCTTCTTCTATTTTTGAGGTGTTTGAACAAGAAGTGCCCTACCGCCATCTAGAGCGCTAAGGGGACTCCATTTATTGTCAACCTCAGGACTCCGAAGGTCTCCTAACCCAGTGATACTCACTATTTTTTCCTCAAGAGCCACATTAGGAGAAAAAAATCAGGAGGAGAGCCGCATGGACCGCAACACCCGCCCCCGCCAGGCGCGAAAATGAACAGCGATTTGCAATGTGGTCACCAACAAAGCAATCTACGCGAGAGTTACACCAGGCGCATGCACGCATCATTCAATGTATGATGGAATTACTCATTTGATAATTATAAGACAATTTATTGGTCACTGCCATTGAGTGTCGTGGCGTTGTTGTGAAGGATGGTTGCCGAATTAGGTTAAGTTTTGGCTGTAATTTCTCTGCCGATAGACGACCCCCAGCCATTTAGAATGAAAAGCCGTCTATTTTTAAAACAATGCAAAACCAAACCACCAATGAAAATGTGAACAAACGTCCATAAACACGACAGCCAATGCATTTTCAAATGAGATCTGTGATTGATTTTCGCGGCTCACTTCGGGGGGAAATGTGGCTTGCTGCCCGCGCCCGAGTCAAATTTGTCAATAAATAAAAAAACGACGCATGGGGTGCTGGGTCAGCCAGGTGAAAAAAAAGAGATCTTGATGTAGACCTGCCCATAGCCTTGCCTACTTGACGTGATGCAGATGACTGTGATGCGTGTTCATTGTATATTTATGTAGGCATGGCAGATTTTAAATGCAGGTCTGTTGATTGTGTTGGGCTATAATATTTTTTTCTATAAGCTTGCGAGCCGCCTGAGGCTCGAGAGCCGCGCAATGAGTAACAGGGTCCTAACCGAAGGTCTCCTAAAGGGGCGTTCACCCGACAGAAAGTGGATAACAGAAATGAACTAGAATGACGTATCTCTGTCTATAAGATCTCTGGTTTATGCATCCACCTCTCCTCCTCTTTCCTGCCTGCTGGTAACACTAGCCTGATTACCATCGACTTTCAAATCTCTCCGACAATTGGTCTGACCAAGAGCATAACAATTAACATTTCCCAAATGGCATGGTTAACCCGCCCTTCTTGGTTTGCTCCTGGTCGTTTGCTTTCCGACAAAGTGGGGGGAGTTCCTGTTTTTTTCCGGAGCTCAGAAATATTTGCATTGATCCTGGCCTGACTAGAAGCAACACTGAAGGTGTTGTGTCACTAGGAGGGTGTGGCTTGGCTAGGTAACACCACTAGTTCCACAAAGGTTCTTGCAGGCTACGCCGTTTCGGACAGCTTTTTCATTAAAAGACGTAACTCTCGGAAGATATACGTAAGTAGCTGCCACGCAATATACATGTAGTTGTACATGTTTCTGCTACCTTTAGGCCTTGTAGATGCTATGTAGTAGTCATAGAGTAGAGACACTTGATTGGTTCTGAGGGAGGTTCTAAAAGAATGACCTTTTTATATGTCTCACCACTATAACTACATAAACATATGCCTGGATATTGAATTATATTTCAAAAGCTCATGAATAAAACACAAACAGGTTTCAGGCTAATTAGAAAAAAATCTTGGGGGTACTGTGGCGCAGGGGCACCCAGGTTCGAATCAGACCCGGGTCATTTCCCAACACTAATCCGTCTCTCTTTCTCTTTCTCTCCACTAATTTCCTGACACTCTTCACTGTCTCTGTCAATAACGGGCCAAAAAGCTGGGGGGAAAAAAGGAGTCTTACATCATGCATGGAGTCCAGTAGTTTGGTGAGTTGGTAGAAGCGCTGCCAGTTCTGGCTGGAGTTCTCTTTGCGCTTCACAATGGCCTTCCCCAGCTCCTTGATGTAGGACATGCGGATCTCGTCGAACACCGACTGGCTCTTCAGACCGTCCTTCGGCACTGAGGAGGGAGAGGAGGAAGAGGAGGCGGGGAGAGAGAGAGAGAGAGAGAGAGAGAGAGAGAGAGAGAGAGAGAGAGAGAGAGAGAGAAGGAGAACAGGAGTGAGGCATACTGATGGCAAGGTCTAAAATACACACTATACGTATTGACCACATTACAAGGAAATATGGCCCAAACATAAGGTAGATTGTTCAGGTATGTTGTTTACACAAACACAGAAATAAACAAACACTCACGTGCACGCACACACAGCTCACTTGTGCTTTCTCTCTCGCTCTCTCTCTCTCTCAACTTGACAACTCTTGCCATATTTCCGTTTTCTCACCGGAACCACTGGTTCTCTCATAGTAGTGTTTGATTCTCTCTCTCTCTCTCTCTCTCTCTCTCTCTCTCTCTCTCTCTCTCTCTCTCTCTCTCTCTCTCTCTCTCTCTCTCTCTCTCTCTCTCTCTCTCTCTCTCTCTCTCTCTCTCTCTCTCTCACATTCTCTCTCTCTCTCTCTCTGTATCTCCCTCTCTCTATCTCTCTCTCTCTCTCTCACACACACACACACACACACACACACACACACACACACACACACACACACACACACACACACACACACACACACACACACACACACGCACACACACATGCACACGCACACACACACACAGACACTGTGCTGACCTGTGCTGAGCAGCAGTAGGACCTTCATGCAGAGGTACTCGTCATCAGACACCTGCAGCCGCACAAACTCATTGGAGATCTTCAGGAGCTGCTCACACTGGTCATTCATGTACGGCAGCTTCATGCGCTCCCTGCACATCACATCACATATATTACATTACATTATATTAATTACATTACATTACATTATTACATTACATTACACTGGTCTGTCATGTACAGCAGCTTCATGCGCTCCTTACACATCACATTAGATTAATTACAGTATATTATATTAATAACATTAATTACAGTATATTATATTAATTACAGTATACACATCACGTCACATTACATTACATATGTTACATTACATTATATTAATGTCATTATTACATTACACTGGTCTGTCATGTACGGCAGCTTCAAGCGCTCCCTACACATCACATCACATTACATTACATTATTATATTAATTATTGCATTAATTACATGACATGTAATTAATACAATAATTACATTTTTTAAGATGCAATTTCCTGCATTCTAATCAATTTTAGGGTGTTGAATGGCAAATCCCCTCTGACATCTCACTCCCCCAGATTCTTTATGTACCATAACAATTTATTTTGATTATTTCGTTTATTGAGTTTGACTTGACACAAAATTCAAGCATTTTCACAACCTTGAAAACACTTGATTGAAATTCAAGCACCAGTGGGAACCCTGTAATAATGCTTGTACTACTGGGTAATGCTGATTTTAAGTTGTAGTCTACTGTACTGGGTTGTTTCAAACAGGATTCTAAAACACATTGATGGATGGTACAGTTGTGTGCCTGGGACTTGTATGTCAAGCATGTTATGTAGGTGAAAGAGCATTATGTGTGCTAGTGTGTTGCAACCAGGTGAGTGAACTAGACAGATGCCCATTTCACATGCATGTCCCTACCTGCGGTATGACAAGGGCAGTATGTATGCCTGTGGGTATTTGTGTGTGTGTTACATTCTCATTGATTAACAGGTAGGTGAGTGTGTATGCACATATACTTACATGCACGTGTGTGACTATCCTGTGTGTGTGTGTGTGTGTGTGTGTGTGAGACTATCGTGTGTGTGTGTGTGTGTGTGTCTGTGTCTGTGTGTCTGTGTCTGTGTGTCTGTGTGTGTGTGTCTGTGTGTGTGTCTCTGTGTGTGTGTGTCTGTGTGTGTGTGTCTGTGTGTGTGTGTCTCTGTGTGTGTGTCTCTGTGTGTGTGTGTGTGTGTGTCTGTATATACATGTCAAATATTTGTTGATGACGAGGCCTGGGACAATTCTCGTGTGTGTGTGTGTGTCCACATGTGACGTACTCGTTGATGACCAGGTCGGGTGCGAAGCAGAGCATGTTGCCGTTACACTGCTGGTAGGACCTCCAGCCCAGACAGAAGGACATGAGGAAGAGCCACGAGCACTGCAGCAACGTCATCTGGTCGTCAAGGTGAAGGTTCCGGAACCCTGAGAGGGACAAGGAGGGGAGGAAAGAAAGAAAGACAGCAAGACAGAGGCAGAGAGAGAGAGAGAGAGAGAGAGAGAGAGAGAGAGAGAGAGAGAGAGAGAGAGAGAGAGAGAGAGAGAGAGAGAGAGAGAGAGAGAGAGAGAGAGAGAGAGAGAGAGAGAGAGAGAGAGAGAGGCCTTGGTTACCGATTGGCTGGGAAAGATGACCCTGTTTCCACTTCCCTGGTAAAACTAGGTCTCGGGTGATCGTATCGCTTGTGGTTAACCGAGACATGAATTTGTTTACACCAGATTCCAGATCGTGCCCTGGCTGTGACCACAATAGATGGCTGGTACAGACACAATGCAAAAGACCAAATGTCACTTCATGGCATAAACCAAAGTGGAATTCCATTAACGGTAATCACGTCACGTTTGTCAGGTTTTGTTTATTGAAAGACTTCAATTTAGCTATATGAATAATTCAGAATCAAAGAAATCAGAGTTTACCTTGATCTTTCCTTTAATTCCGAATTACAGTAAGAGGTGTTTACATGACATTTTCAAAGCGAAATTAAGCTTTATTCAGAATGAAATGGTTGAGTCTGAATTAAATGTCTCATGTGAACGTAGCCAATGTGATTCACTTGCAAACATTGAAAGGGGTTAATGAGTTCAGTCTACAGCGTGCAAACATGGACATTGTACATCGTCCTCCTTTTCAGTTCTCACATTCACGCATTGATCATGTTACTCAGGACTTAAATATTTCAATTGCATATCGAAATCGGATATTTGGATTTGGGCCAGTTTACTTTTTCCAAAGTGTGTTTACACTTCCAAAGTGTGCATCATTAAGGTGTGTGTGTGTACCGGGCAGAGCCTTGGCCAAGTGTGTGTGTGTGTGTGTGTGTGTGTGTGTGTGTGTGTGTGTGTGTGTGTGTGTGTGTGTGTGTGTGTGTGTGTGTGTGTGTGTGTGTGTGTGTGTGCCCCCTCTCCCATACGTACCTGGTAGGGCCTTGGCCCACTTGACGGCGGAGATGACCTGCCTCCCCCCCAGGCGGTTGAGGGTGGTCATGAGGCGGGTGGAGGTGTCGGGCAGCGTGCCGTCGTAGCCGGCGTAGATGGTGTCGGGCTCGATGGCCTTGAGCAGCGACAGCATGGAGGGCACCAGCTGGGGCATGGCCTTGGGCACCAGGGGGCGCGCGTCCAGCAGCGCGGGCGGGGACAGCTCGCTCACCGCCGGCTGCAGAGGAGGCTGCTGCTGCTGCTGCACGCCCTTTAAGCGGTTCAGCTTCTTCGTCTTACGGGCTACATGGGATGGGAGAGAGGAGAGGAAATCAAGCCAAGTCAAGTAGCTTTTATTTGCCTCAGCTTTAGGTAATTGTTTTTCAGGAGTAGTAGCACACAGAGACACACGCACACGCACACACACATCCAAAATACATTATACATTTGGATTAGGAGTTTGAACAGAGTAAGATTTAAAAAGATAAAAGTGCTATGGAGAAGTGAGGTGCAGAGTATGAAATGGACCTGCCTACATAAATAAACACACACCTGATTACTATGGCTACCTGCGCTTCTTAGTGGAATTAAGCATACACTTTTGCCCCGTTTTCATACTTTAATCTGTTAACCCTTCACACTTTTTCATCTGCAAGGGG
>NC_085879.1:29817471-29867471 GCF_034702125.1 Engraulis encrasicolus | reverse complement strand
TAAAACAGCTGTCAATTTGCCCCAGAATACACTACTGCTCACTCTGAAGTACAGTCTCCATGATGCACGTCAAGATGGATACAGTTACACACAGACAGATAGGATGGATTGACAGAACGATGGGCGGATAAATAATCAGATGAACACAATGATAAAGTGATAGATCAATAGATATAGGGTAATAAACTATATGGTACTGACAGATACTAGATATACTAGCTGTGTCTCAGATGCCACACTTATGGCAGTGCACTGACAGTGCATAGTGCTCGCAGTGCACTGGGGGTCTTTAGTGCATACTGTTGTGGAAAAAGTCTGAGCACTATGCACTGTGCCCTCACTGGAAGTGACGGAATATCCGTTGGCTACTGTTTACATTGCACACTGCACAGTGTGTCAAGCTTGTAGTTACATTTTCCTCATCCCAACTGGCAGCTATTTCGTGTACAATACTTGGCTTGGCATGAGAGGGTTGGTGTCTCAGCAACATTACTTACAGCATTACAGGAGACTGTTGACCAAACTCTTCTACTGAACTGAATGTCACGTTTCTTCCGTTTTATTATCAAAATGGCGCCTGTTTAGTAGGTGAAGTGTCCATCGTTCAAGCACTGCGTTTTCCGCCATTGTTAGGGCATCATCAGGGCGCTATTCAGTGCACTGAACTAATAACATTTTCCAGTGAAAGCGCCCTATGCACTGAAACATAGTGCCCGAAGTGCACAAGTGCGCCATCTGAGACACACCTACTGTATCGATAGACAGACAGACAGATTTCAGCAAACTCTCTTCACTACTGTCTAAGTTTCTGGCACCCTACACAGCCGTCTACTCTACAACAACAGCAGAGCCCTGGCCAGCCCGCCTCTCTCTCTCTCGCTCTCTATCCTTCTCTCCCTCGCTCTTTCACTGTACCATTTGGCGCTAATTTCTCTTGCCCCTGTCGACCCCAGCCTCTCCCCCCACTTAGCCCCTCTTTCACCACTCACTTTTTTTCCTTTCTTTTTTCCCCTCTCCCTCTCTCTCTCGCCCACTCCCACTACTCATTCTACGCCCCTCCCCTCTACTCTACTCATTCGCTCGTTCATTCGTTCTCCCTCGCAAAAATACTGCCCCGCCTTTATTTTTTTCCCCTTCCCGCGAATCTCCTTTTTTTAATGCTCTTACATAACCAATAGGGGCATTTTCCCTGCCGCGCCACAGGGGGTCTCGGTGGGTTGACTGACCGCTGACGTGGAACTAACTGGGGTTGGTGGGAGGTTAACACAGGGGGGTGGGGAGGGAAGGCTTCCCCAGGAGGAAGGGCTCAGAGTGGGGGAGTCGCTTGCTGTGGTTGAGTGGGTGGGTGGATGAAGGTGGGTGGTGGCGATATATGCTATGTGCTATATGCTACAGTATATGCTACACCCATGTGTGTGGGGTTTAACGTGGGGGTGGGAGGAGGGAAAGCCTTCCCCAGGAGGAAGGGCTCGGAGTGGGGACCTCTTGCTGTGGTTGAGTGGGTGGGTGGAGGTGGGTGGTGGCGCGGAACGTGGGGGCAGGTGGAGGGAAGTCTCTTCCAGGAGGAAGGGCTCGGAGTGGGGAGTCGCTTGCTGTGGTTGAGTGGGTGGGTGGGTGGAGGTGGGTGGTGGCGCTATATGCTATGTGCTAGCTCCACCCATGTGTGAGTGCGGTGGAGGGTGGGGGTGGCTGGCGCTATATGCTGTGCTCCACCCATAACCTGGAGGACTGCTGTTTGCTTTTGCCTTCACTGTAATGCAGCACAAGACAAAAGAATCACACGAGGGGCGAATGGCATTGTTCCTCTTATGCACCGTGTGCACATTCGTATGCGTGTGTGTGCGTGCGTTTCGCATCTTTACATTGACCAAACCTTACACAATCACAGCGGTTAATGGCATTGTTCCTCAACAGTGTGTGTGTGTGTGTGTGTGTGTGTGTGTGTGTGTGTGTGTGTGTGTGTGTGTGTGTGTGTGTGTGTGTGTGTGTTGTGTCTTTACAGTGACCAAACTTAACGTTCCATGACAGGTCCTTTTCTCGGGGCGGCGAGAACAAAGCTTCTCTTTTAAGTAACGCCCAGCGTTAGGCGGCAGATTTGGGTCAAACCATAATGCACGCATTCATGCCACACTACGCCACCCCCCACACACACACACACCCCTCAGCTCACACCACACCCTTCACACACTCACCATAAGCTCTGTTGGGCTATATCGAGCTTGACATTAGTCTGTGTGTGTCATCGTGTGTGTGTGTGTGTGTGTGTGTGTGTGTGTGTGTGTGTGTGTGTGTGTGTGTGTGTGTGTGTGTGTGTGTGTGTGTGTGTGTGTGACTAGCCTGGTTTATAGCTGAAAATCCACCTGACGGTGGGAGGGGCGGAAGGCTGGTGTGTGTGTGTGTGTGTGTGTGTGTGTGTGTGTGTGTGTGTGTGTGTGTGTGTGTGTGTGTGTGTGTGTGTGTGTGTGTGTGTGTGTGTGTGTGTGTGTGTGTGTGTGTGTGTGTGTGTAAGGGGCTAGCTTAGCTGGTGTGACATTAGGGCATCGGCCTTTGCCGCTGGGCTCGTACTTGGCCCTTTGGGTTTCAGATAGGAAGATTAACAATAGCTTTAACGGCCATAAACACAGTTATAAAAGGAAAGGAGAGGGGAGTGTTTACATGTGCATGTGTGTATGCGTGAGAGAGAATGTGTGTGTGTGTGTGTATGTTTAGGTATAAATAAAAAGTACTTGTATATGTGCGTGTAGTTTGTGTGTGTGTGTGTGTGTGTGTGTGTGTGTGTGTGTGTGTGCGCGCGCGCGTGTGCCTGTGCCTGTGAGAGAGTATGTACTGTATGCGACACAGTGTGTGTGTGTGTGTATATGTGTGTGTGTGTGTGTGTGTGTGTGTGTGTGTGTGTGTGTGTGTGTGTGTGTGTGTGTGTGTGTGTGTGTGTGTGTGTGTGTGTGTTATAAATTCCCTCCTATGATATGATACTGCAGTGGGGTGTTGGTTGGTGGGTGACCGAGTGGCTCACTCATGGTGCCATCTGTTATGTCACATGACCCAACCACAAAGGAGGGCTGGAGTGTACTGTATGCATACTGTATGGACCACCAACTGTATGCGTGTGTGTGTGTGTGTGTGTTTGTGTGTATAGAATGTGTGTGTGTGTGTGTGTGTGTGTGTGTGTGTGTGTGTGTGTGTGTGTGTGTGTGTGTGTGTGTGTGTGTGTGTGTGTGTGTGTGTGTGTGTGTGTGTGTGTATGTGTGTGTAAAAAAAAGGGTGGGGGTCCTTATGTTGCGCTGTAAATGGGTGATGATGGTATGGAAATCCCCACCCTCACCTACTATAAGAAGCTGGGGAGAGGCCTGCGGGCTGTTTACAATCCACACGGACAAACTCAAGACCAAGAGGCATCTACTACTGTAAGAAGCTGGTTCAGGAGTAAACCAGGTTAAATTAAGCGGTATATCATCTAATAGAAGAGGATTTTTAACAATCTCTTTAAAATAAGTCATTTCTGGCAATAGAAATATGAAAATTGTTTTTCACCATAGCATTCTTAAGAACTCCAGGCTCTTCTATTAGATGATTTACCTTTTAACTTAACTTGGTTTACTCCTGAACCAGCTTCTTAGTATAGGCCCCAGACCAAGAGTCATAAGCTTACATGGGACTAAAGTATGTACAAGCATACATACAATACAGTACCTACCTACACATACGCACGCACGCTCACACACACACCTCAGAAACACCGCAATTGTCCGACACACCCACACACACCCATACCTACACGTACCGTACGTACACTTTTCCGGCATTACCGGACCTATGGAGCCTGTCAATCTAGTATAAATATGAAATGTATACGTAACCTGTCAGGCAAAAAAAAAAAAAAACATCTGCTCACCACTCTCTCTCTGCTCTGCCGGTAGGGTTGGTAAAGTGTACTAGGCTAGATATGAAAATGGTCATACACTTATTGGTATTACGGTGAAAAAAACACACACAAGGCGCACACACACACAATCACACACACACACACTTTTTGTGGTAAAATAGGTAACCACCAAAAATGAATAACACGCACGGCCGCTGTTATAGTTCAATTTTTGATCGGTGAGGAGGACTCAAGCCAATTGAACAGCCATAAGAAGAAGAAGAAAGAAAAATGTTTCTTTCTCTTTTTTTCCGCCCGGAGGCAGTTTCTAAATTTGGAGTCCTGGTAGTCAAGTGGTGCTGTAATTATGCCATTACCGCATGAACAGACATCCTCGCTCCCGCTCCACCACCAGTTGGCAGCCATTACGCAACAGCCTCTGTTAAGGCTTAAGCTTACTGCATCTATCTACAGCTGTAGTGATAACATTACAGGCCTAGGGAGAATTTGCTAGTTAGGCTAGCCAGTGTCTGCCCGCCTGCCTTGTGAGGGTCTATAAACCATCCAATCAGAGTCCTGTAACAACGTTTCACTCTGGAATAAATGTGCAGACAGACAGCCATTGCAGGCAGATGTATAATGTTCATTATGTCTAACTGTTTTGATAACATTCAGAAATGTAAAAGTTTTATTTTTTACCTGACATTGATGAAGATACTGCCGAAATATGTCAAAAGATAAAAGATAAAACATTTACATCTCTAAAGTAAAAGAAAAAATAAGTGTTATAAAGACATTGCAGGCAGATATGTAGCAGACTGCAAATTGGTCTTTTAGTAGCATGTCTTTAACGGTTAGTGTCAAGTAACAAGTGACAATCTCTGACGATCTGACAGGTCGATATTATGTCGTGATATCGGTGACTATTAACTTAATTGATCTTCGAGCAGCAAGTCTTTACTATTTGGACAGCCTTCGCTAGAGATGGTTGATGTTCAACACGCCCCGTCTCCAATACTCACGTTCACACAGAGTTAGCCTACTGCATGAGGATCCATATATATTGGTAATCCAGTCAGAGTCATGTAATAAGATTTGGTTTTTGAATAAATGTACACAGCAATCTCTAACACTCTTCCAGACAAATAGGATGTTGTGATATAGTGGATTGTATATTCTGTTGTGATATAGTGGATTGTAGATTGATCTTCAAGTAGCAACGTGTGTACTAGTTTGACAGCCTTCATAAGCAGATCAATGTCTAATCCAAATCAAGAGTATGCAATATTGCAGTTTTTCTTAACAGGTGAGTTTGGGACCAAAAACTAGGTCACAGAGGGGCTCTGAGTGGGTAACGGAGCTGTGGTGTAAAAATGAATTCGCCTTCTGCCAGAAATGAAGACAAGATGTGGAAAAGGAGACAAGATGTGGCACTGAATAAATGACTCATGTTAAAGAGAGGGCAAAACACTGTTAATATTACTCTCCACTGGTTGATAAATCATCTTGTACGTCAGCAGCATAAAATTCAAATACTGATGCAAATCCAATCTAATATTTTCAATAAGTAGAATGACTTGAAGAGTGTAACTTGAACACTAATATGGTCAATAGACCTACGTACGTCATATGCAAACGTTCCTAATGCAAAACAGTTTCTGACGGCGCAACAGAAAATGGGTCACAGCGTAGGCTACCTTATATTAATGACTATGGAAAACTGTGGGTCCCAAGACTATTCCGGGTAAGAACCACCACTGCAATATTTGCTTTTTGAATTAATGTAAAAGGGTCAAGCCCTGCAACCTCAGGTATTGTCTCCTTTGTCACTGCGTACTTTTCTATGGATATTCACGGCAAGCTCTGCGACCTTGTGTCATTATTATTATTATTATCATTATCATTATTATTATTATTGACATATTTTTGCCAAGTGATCCTTTGTCAACTGGACTACGTATGAGTCTACAAGCAGCAATTTCCAGCAGGTTAACGACCAAAGCACATGTCCACTCATGCCCACTTTGTTTTCCAAATTTTCACTGATCTGATGGACGTAACAGAAACATATGGCCCTGTAAGACAAGGGATTGTTTTGCTTTCATGTCACATTTTGGCTCCAGGACCCTGTTTCTCGACAATGTCGTTGATAACTAGTTAGCAACTTAGTAAGTTGCCAATGGGAAATTGCATTGCAACCAGGTAAGTTGCTAACTTAGTTAGCAACGACTCTGTCGAGAAACGGGGTCTTGGTCGGCAGTTGACTAGCTTGAAGTACAACGTTTGTCAACGGGTCAATAACATTTTAGTAGTAACACAAGTCAGGGTGGTGCCACCAGAGCCACTACTGTATGGATTAAATGGTTTGTTTTGTTTTTAGTCAATTATCTAGGAAGCATATTCACAGCAGAACCTTAACCAATTAATTTATGGGCATAAGCTGTGGTTGTACCACCTGACGTCTGAGCCCAAAGAAACATCATTGACCCAAACAAGAAATCCATGCACAAGTCGGTAGGTTATTCAAGCAGCACTTCCTGGACTCCGAGTGAGCCTGTGTGCTGTGCTGTGCTGTGCTGTGCTGTGCTGTTCTATGCAGGCTGTAATGGCTTGCTGCTGGCTTAATGCTGCAGCTGATAAGTGTGTGGTCTGGTATGCATCAGGGCCTGTGTTAGCTGACTGCCAGCTTCACATTTTTCCATACATTCTCATGTGCCTTTTTTTCCATGCGTTTCCCGTTTCAGAGGGAATGCGGGGGCCAACATGACCTTAAAACCGCAGGACACGTTTGACAAGAGCTACACACGGTGCAATTGTTGGGGCCTAACAGCAGGACACATTTGACTCAAACTACACACTTGTTAGGGCCTAACCTTCACATTTAAGTCATTAGGTTAGCAGCCAGCATGGGCAACAAGGGCGGTCGTGGGTAAGCGGTTAGGGCGTCAGCCCAAAGGTTGCCGGTTCCACTCCTGACCAGCCAGGTTGGTGGGGGGAGTAATGAATCAGTGCTCTCCCCCATCCTCCTCCATGACTGACGTACCCTGTGTCACAATGGCAATGGGAGTTTCTCGGCTGGGCTTTCAATTTTCACTTTTCAACATCGTGTCAATGCAAAGTGCCACCGAGCAACAACAACTTGGCCTACTTTTCAAACAAATGTTTTCTTTAGCAAGCAGCTGTTTTTTGTGTGCATTTCTTTTGCATGGTCATGGGGAATGACTGATAAAACATACCTTGCATTGTTTCAAATTATCTTGGCAAGAGTAAGCACATGTAGAGCTTTGCGGTCATTGCTAGAAAAAAAAAAAAACTTCACAAAAAATAGAGAGAGACAGAGAGAGAGAGAGAGAGACAGAGAGAGAGAGAGAGAGAGAGAGAGAGCGCGAGCGCGCGAGAGAGAGAGAGAGAGAGAGAGAGAGAGAGAGAGAGAGAGAGAGAGAGAGAGAGAGAGAGAGAGAGAGAGAGAGAGAGAGAGAGAGAGAGAGAGAGAGAAAGAGAAAGAGAAATCGCTCGCGGGAGAGAGAAATGTCCTAAGACAGGCAGAGAGCAAACGTGTTGCCAAGTCTTTGGCAACCGCCATTCCTTTTTAGCACCGCGTTGGCAGACTTTAATCAGTGCCGTCTTAAGCTGTTGGAGGTGTTGTGTTTGCATTAAGGTCTCGCCATGCCACTACTTTTCAGGAAGTTCTCTCTGCGCATTGGCATCAAAGACCTTGAGAGTTCCATAATGCAGCTTCAGTTCAGTTGTTGGAATTTGTTTGCTCCAAACTTCAACAAGCACAGCAGATCCTCCCAGTCCGACACATATATCCCCACACTGACAGAATAAGGTCTCCCGCTGTCCCATTTAACTCTCTCTGACATTCTGTGCGTTACAAACGCTCAGCAATGTTAACCATGGTTGTACACACTTGAGGTAGGAAGTTAAGAAAACAGCGGCCATTAAGTTGCCCATGTGGGGGAAGAACAGTAAAGAGTGATTTATACAGCCGTGTGTATAGCCAAAAGGGACGGACAAAAGGGTTACTTGTCCCGGACCCAGGGAGAGAGGGGGCTCAGAATTGGGTCCTAATTGCATTGTATGCAGGGCTCTAAAATGTTAGTCTTAAGTATCAGCCAAACATATATTCACTAATGGGTCAAAGTCTTTTCTTTTCTACCTGCCTAATTTCACCAGCATTTGGCCAGTTGGCTGGTGTTAAATTAGATCCCCGATTGTATGCATTGGGTTTGGGGCAGTGCTTGAAGTGGAAAAAAAGAAGTGCAGGAACCCTAACTTATCATCCAAAAAGAAGTGAAGGAACCCTCGCCACTTATAAAATGTGGCGCACAAGATTAGTGCAGGAACTCTGATGATGGAAATTAAGAGATGGGGGAACTGAGTTCCTCCCCACTTCAAGCACTGCTTTGGGGCACTTTCAGAGGAGTTTGTCCTGGGCCTGCCCACAGCTGCCAGTGGCCCTGTATACAGCTGTGCACTGAGCTAAGGGCATGACCAAAGGGCTGGCCTTATACATACACAACAGTACATGACTAATGCAGGATCTCAGCATGTTAATACTACATATGCGCTGGCTCACGCCCCAGCCATGAACAAATGGTGACCCATATCAATCATCATTGGCCTCTCTGACAGACTCATATACACGCACACACAAGCAAATACACAGACGCACGCACACACACACACAGACGCATGCACGCACGCACACACACACACACACACACACACACGCGCATACACACACACAGACGCATGCACGCACGCACACACACACACACGATGGCTTCATAATAATAACATTTCTAATGATGCCGAATGTCTGATGGAGTTCCCCTTCCCCTTCAGTATACATGGTCCAAACACAAGGCTGTGTTATTCACACATGATTCAAATAGCTCCAAGACACAAGTCAAACTCTACTCAGTCAACAGCATGGGCAGACAACAGCCTGGACCAAAATGCTGGAAAAAAAATTAAAAACAGGTTTTCACACTGTTTAGGTCTACGAAAATAGGCAGAGAAAAAAAAAGAAGAAACATTTGAGAATGGGCACAGAAAAAAGAAACATTTGAAAAAAAAGGCACAGAAAAAAAGAAACATTTGAAAATGGGCACAGAAGAGAAAGAGAAACATTTGAAGAAAACGCAATATTTAAAAATGGGCACAGAAAAAAACCCCAAAGCAAAACAAAAAAAAATATTGAAAATTGGAGCAAAGGTCACCGTTCACCTCAAATGAACTATGCATGGTAGCATCTCACGTGCGAGAGTGCCATCACCACCAACCCACACACCAGAGCAAGGAAGTACTGGTAACCTTTACATGCCAAGCCAGTCTCTCCCTCTCTCTTTATGCCTCTGCCTCACTCTCTCTCTCTCACCGCAGCCTGTTGACATCAGGGAGCGAGTCACGCAAGCCTACTGTCAGCCTGCGGCACAGCAAGCTCGATTTCCTTTATCAATGTGATGAATGCAGGCACCTGAGCAGGAGGTAAGGGTTGATGCTCCACAGGTGTCTGTGTGTGTGTGTGTGTGTGTGTGTGTGTGTGCTTGTGCGTGTGTGAGTGTGAGAGAGAGAGAGAGTGAATGAGTGTGAGTGAGTGAATGAGTGTGAGTGAGTGAGTGAGTGAGTGAGTGAGTGAGTGTGTGTGTGAGTGTGAGTGAGTGAGTGAGTGAGTGAGTGAGACAGTGTGTCTGTCCAATCCTGAATACCCCCCGACATACACTACATAACCACATAAACGTCTGACAGCAAGAATGCAACCTATGTGGAAAGGGCAGCTGCTTTGACCCCGTGGGAGGACATTTGCTACCACTGCAAACTTCTAACATGTCAGCCATTTGTGGATGTGAGTGTTGACCAACCAGAGACCTAGCTGCCTGACCACCTCGCTCTCCTAATGTTTGCCAGCCTGGGACATGTACACAGCCTGGGACATGTACACAGACTGGAGTATGTACACGTATGCGAGAGCAAACCAAACAACCAGGGACGCTTTAAAGGCAAAAAATCTTGGCTACAACACACAGACTCACTCAATTCATTTCTTTTCTTTAAATCAGGTGCAAAACATGGGGACTGACGTTTCGAGGATCAAATCATGGACTCATGGATGAAGATGGCTTCCTTTGTCCCCATGTTGTGCACCTGATGAAAAAAATGAAAAGAATGGGGGGCTGGTTTGTCTTTTGCCAGCCTTGCCCCATCTCTCTCTGCCACTCTCTCCCAGTCACACTCTCCACGGTCCCATCAGCAAGAAATACACAACAGTCCTTAAAAGACAAGAAAAGAAAAGGAAAAAAGTTGCATCAGTGTGTCTGCTCTGGTTTTTACTGCTCAGTCAAGAACGTTTGTCCGTGGCCCTGGCGACACTGGGTTCGATTCCTGGACCCGGCAAAAGCTATCTGCGGCCTTGGTCTTGGCTGCAGCAGGTATACTGCACAGAAGATTGTCACCTTCCTTCCTATACTCAATCATCATGTAGCATCCACTAGTTCCTGTATCCTACTGCTTCACAACATCAACACAAGCTGGCTGTGAGTCTATTCTTAGCTCTGAGATTTCCCAGTAATAATTGCCCCAATGCATTGTTTTTAACTTACACGGCTAATCTTTTAATGCTCTGCTGCACCAGTTCACTCCACTCCCTTCGCGTGTGAAAGGTCGTGGGCTGGTTGACTAAGTAGTGACGTGTGTGTGTGTGTGTGTGTGTGTGTGTGTGTGTGTGTGTGTGTGTGTGTGTGTGTGTGTGTGTGTGTGTGTGTGTGTGTGAGTCAGAGTGAATCAGCTTGGAAAGAAAGATGAAAGCTTTTGGCTCTGGCAGTAACGGCAACAGCAGCAACTAGACACTGTGGATGCCAGTAAACACACACACACACACACACACACACACACACACACACACACACACACACACACACACACACACACACACACACACACACACACACACACACACACGTGCTGGGACAGGAGCTGGAGATGACGGTAGTGGTGGAGAGGCACGAGTGTGTGTGTTGCTGTGTATGTGCATGCATGTGTGTGTGTGTGTGTGTGTGTGCATGATTTGGATAGAGATGAAGTGGCAGAAAGGCGTGAGAGAGAGAGAGAGAGAGAGAGAGAGAGAGAGAGAGTAAGAGAGAGAGTAAGAGAGAGTGTGTGTGTGTGTTTGTGTAGGCTGTGAACTGCCCACATTAGGCATTGGCGATCGATAGTCGCTGCAGCATGCCTGAGACAAGTCAGACCAGATGAGACGGGGCTTGGATGATATCCAGTTCTTCAACTGTATTTTAGAAAGTACTGTATGAAGATCGTATTCTGACACCGTGCCCTAGTCGTCTGAGTTTTTATTATACATTATGTCAATATCTTTTCATGTGGAATTTAAGAAAATGCTTCTTTTATTCTAATCAGAACATGCAGGGTGTTATCCTCACTCATTGAGACCAGTTAAAAAAAAGGCACAATATTGGTCAATAGAGCTCGAAAGTGATGTCATATATAGTCCGCTTTCATGGGACCTCAGGACGTTTTTAGGGGAAAAAATTAGCATGTAATCCAATGGCAGTATTAAAATGATATTTTGATCCCCTTTGAATTTTGCCACGGGCTTCACATATGTTGTTTGTGATATTTTTGTATAATTTTTTCGTACCAAGCACAAAACAATTTAGTAGTTTTTTTCCCACATTTTTCATTCACCTCTTTTTGTTCCTAAAACAGCATATTTGTAACCCAGCGCATATAATGGCTGGAATCAGTTAGATGATCGGCTAAGGTCCCGAGAACACGGAACTACGTCACGCCCGCTTTCAAGCTCTATGCAGCTAGTGTTGTTTCAATTTCCACAGCAATACGTGAATGCTTTGAAAATCAACAAGTTGCAGCATACCATGAAAATGCAGTTGGATGGAAATGGAGTACCATCTATGACTGTGTGCGCGTGCGTGTGTGCGCGCGCATTCAGAAGTGGAGAGCAATGCGCATGATACCCCTGACACAGCCATTGTAAAGGCTGACAGCAAGAATGCGCCCTCTGCGGAAATATGTGCTTCCTTGACCTGTACATACATAGATTCTTGCTACATCCACACTTCTGGCATACCTCACTAGCCACTTGTGGACTCGGTGACTGAGCAACCATTGCAGCTGGGGACACTGTGGTTCAGTGGGCCAAGGCCCCGTATACCATTAATTCCAGGAAGTTGGGTTGTCAAATCAAGTGTAAAAATCTATGTTACAGGATTAGCACAGAAGTTTGAAATAGTGTTCGACCAGTCTCCAATGTGCAGATAAACATATAAATAAGACATTGACCATAATCTCACACACACACAAGCGCACACGCACACACAGCGCCCCAGGGTTATTTCTCAATCCTTGTGAATCCCAGCCTGATCTCACCGCATCCAATTTCTTTCTATTGGGTGAAGGGTCAAAATGTAAAGTTCACGTAAAGTTCAACGAAGACCTGCACACTGATGAGCTCCCTTTTAATCCTTTTCTCTCTCCCCCACTACTTTCCCGTCACTCCTGTCCTCTTACACCTTCTTATCAATACAAGCATAAAAAAGCCCCAAATATATATCAGAAATTCCTTCAAAAGAAATATTCACTACGTTTACATGTTTTTAATTCAGAATTAATAATCCCGAATGAAATAGTTTTGTCGAGTTTCTTTTGATCTTTACTTTAATTTTGAATTAAGAGGCGTTTACATGACGTTTTCTAAGCGGAATTAAGCTTTAATCAGAATTAAATGGAGAACATTCGGACTTAAATGTCTCATGTAAACGTAGCCATTGATGCAGCTGGTGTTTGAAATTACCATGGTAATATACTATACATATACTGCATTATGGCAAAATGGCAACACTGGTCGAGCTCAGACTAGGCCAAAGGGGAAACCTCTGCCAGGGAGTCACGGCCTGCGCCTGTCTGTCTGCCTGGCTGCCTCTCAGTGCTAGCATCTGGCATCTCTACATGCTAGCCTGCTGTGTTTGCGCGGGACGAGAACCTCACTGCCACAGATGGGAAATGGTTCCCGCCACCCTCCTCTCCTCTCCTCTCCTCTCCACTCCTCCGTCATCTCCACTCGTCTCTCATCTCCTCTCTTCTCCAAACCATCTCCTCCTCCCGCGTGCTATTGCTCTAGCCGATTCGTGCCGCGGCTCACAGCAGAGTAGACATTGACTTTGAAGACGATGAAAGGGGAGAGGGAAAAAAATCCAGCAGAAAAGAGGAAAAGAAAAATGAAGAAAGAGGGAAGTGGAACCTTCCCTGAGGTGATGAGCCAGAGATAAACATTTTTTTTTTTTTAAAGTTGAAAAATTGAGGAACCTGTTTAGGCCGTTGTCGGCCACTGAGCTACAAACGCACAGAAAACAAGGGCCAGACTAATTGTAGTGACCTTGTCACGGCATTCATCTGCTCTATACATTAATCTGTTAAAACATGGCTCCTGCTATACATGTTCTGTAACCAGCATGGTAATGACCAAGGCTCTAAACTAACACCCGCGACCTGCCAAATACTGGTTGAAAATTCAGTTTGGCTGGTAAAAAAGAAAACTTACTAGCCACCTTGACCCATTAGTGTGTGTTTGACTGTTAAGGATATTGGCTGGTTATGAAAAAAAGTTAATTTAGATATACAATACTATATTTTTGTAGTTTATTCCCAGAATTGTTGCTGCCCATTCACAAATGTTATCTTTTTCCATTAATGTTTACCACCACCATCAACAATTTCTAAGTGTTGATTAGGACCTGGAAATGTACAATTTTCAATTGACAGTAACGCCGGATTTGACTTGAAAAGGCATACCGATCAAAAGGCCATATTACAATAACAACACAGCCTGTAATGTTCTTTTCAATGGCCCTCTTCAGCCTCTTTATATCCCAATTAAAATGTAATGGCCATAAAAGTGTGAGTGAGTGAGACCTACACTAAATCACAACTCCGTGTTTGCACTTGTGACTACTTTGCACCTCTATTTGAATACATTGACAGGAGAGCGCCACTTTATCACTCTCTCTCTCTCTCTCTCTCTCTCACGCACGCACACACCTCCCCATACTGTACATTGAAGTCACCACCCAGAAAACAAACAGTGGCACACATAACTTTCTAGCTAGAAGTCTCCTGTAACAAGTCCATACAGTATGAAACAGTGTAACTAGGACCATTCTATTTACATTCAACAAATCGTATATGGGTACTCTACACAAGTCATAATTCACCGGTATACGCAGTGTTTGGTGGCGTGCTGCACATGAATGTATACATTGAAGCACCCATGTGTGTGTGTGTGCGTGTGTGTGTGTGTGCGCACGTCTGTGTCTGTCGTTGCATGCAAACAGAGCCATCGTTGTGTCCAACCCTTCTGTCAAGAACGACACCATAGACAAACTCAAGAGCTGCTTGTCTGGTGCTTGTGGAGTTTGATGGGTCGTCTGCAACTGGACTTCTTCTGGGATTATGCAGACCTAATGTAACCGTGACAGTGTGTAATGAAACAATGTAACAGCTGTGAAGATTCTCATTCCTTCAGGTCATGTTATCCACATACTTTAGTTGTAAGCGACTACACAACTTCTTGGAGTTGGTGATGGCTAATTTTTTTTGTGTAACTGCATTGCTGCGTCCTTGTACTCGTAGCCTTTTGATGCAGATAGTCTCACATCAGTGAGCTGGCTCACCGTTTCCCAAGACTAAGCCTAACTGAGGCTCGGCATGAAAGGGTTAACTTAACCCTTACCCGTACCTGAATGAAGGAATGAATGAGGGCAGCCATGGCCTAGTGGTTAGTGAGGTGGTCTTAAGATCAACGGGTTGCAGGTTCGAATCCCACCCTTACCCCACACCTCCATAGCTGAGGTGCCCTTTGGTAAGGCACCTAACCTCACATTGCTCCAGGGACTGTAAACAATACCCTGTACTAACTGTAAATCGCTTTGGATTAAAAAAGCTAAGTGTAATGTAACGTAATGCAATGAACGGTGAGTCTGCACATTAGGAGCCCATTTCTTTTTGTTGAATGTCAAACAGCAGCAGTCACAGTAGTCACCACACATTTAGTACACGACACGTCACTCTAATGTGCATATAGGGGACCAGCGGAGCTAGCACAGCTACCGCTAGCCTGCCTCCACCAAACATAAACAAGATTAGCGCCGCATCGCACCTGCCACACACAGATGCATACACGCACCTGGCCAACCGTCAAGTCCAACCGTTCTGCAGGCGTGTAGGAGCCTGGGATTGAAATCTTTACTTTTCACCCTATAGGCCTAAATCAATAGATATGCAAAAGCACAGATGGGGCAAGCAGTACAACAGTTGGAAATACATCTACCCATGCAGGACTGAGCGATAAGCCATGACTCATATAATGGTATAATGTCAGTGACAGGCATACAATATATTTGTCAAACCACTGACGTGACAACACACCCCTATGCAAATGCAATGCCACAGTGCGGTGAATTCAAAACTAACTTCAAAAAAATATATCATAAAAATTGGCGAGATCGCAGTATGAGACATACAGAAACACAGACACACTGAATAGAGCGGCGCCTCCCTGCCTCCCCCCTGCTGAAGGCCAGTCCAACATAACTATACACTACCGTAACACACACACAGGAAAGGGGACTTTGTCCATAATGGCGTGAGGAGTGCACTCCACCACAACCTCACAGGGAGCGGATACTGCTACTGCTGTGTGTGTGTGCGTGTGCGTGTGTGCGTGTGTGCGCGTGTGTGTGTGCGCGTGCAGAGAGAGAGAGGGCGGAAGATGTGTGTTTTTATGCTGCATGCATGTGACATCACCTCAAAAGCCGCTGAGGGAATATTTTTTCCCCCCGAGGAGTGTTGTGTCTATAGGCAAGGTTAGCATATAGGCAAAATCTCTCTCTCTCTCTCTATTGTGAAATCTACTAATCTGCTCTGCTGATCCCCGTGTGTGCTGTGCACTCCTGTCCAATTTGACAGTGGCATGAAACATGGCTGATCTGTGCTGCACGGGGAAGCCCAGAAGAAAGAGAGAGAGAGAGAGAGAGAGGGAGAGAGAGAGAGAGAGAGAGAGAGAAAACCATCACAGATTGAAAAGTGGGTCACATTTATTGTGCACTGCAATGACTGCACACGTACACACGACCTTATGTAACATTAACACAAGGAATGTAGGGGACTGGTGCGGCCGGCAAGCAGAGAAGGAGAGCTTAGAGCAGGGGGTAGAGAGAGGGAGAGAGAGAGAGAGAGAGAGAGAGAGAGAGAGAGAGAGAGAGAGAGAGAGAGAGAGAGAGAGAGAGAGAGAGAGAAAGGGAGAGAGACAGTGTCCGATAGTGACTGTGAGATGGAGAGGGGGGGGAGAAAGAAAGGAAGAGAGACTGGCAGACAGAAAGAGAGGGAGTGGGAGAGCAAAATGGGAGAGAAAAGCAGATGAGAGAGAGAGAGAGAGAGAGAGAGAGAGAGAGAGAGAGAGAGAGAGAGAGAGAGAGAGAGAGGAGAGAGACAGAGAGAGGTAGAAAAAAAGGAGTGTGGAAAAAACGCTGAGGTGTACTCATAATGGTGGAGCTATTCCTAATGGTATTCGGAGCAGGCCAGCTGTGAGGCAGCACAGAAAGTAGGTCACGCCGCTGCAGCCTCCGCAACGCACCACACCACACCACGCCGCGCCACTCAGCTCAGCTCAGCTCAGCTCATGTGTGTGGGTGTGAGTGCGCGAGAGCGTAAATGAGTTTCTGTTTGTGTGTGCGTGCGTTTGTATGGTTTTTTTGTGTGTATTTGAAGAATGTGCGTATGTGTGAATGTATGCATTTGTATTTGGGTGAGTGTGTGTGTGTGTGTGTGTGTGTGTATTTGTGCATGCGTGAATGTATGCATTTGTGTGTCCATGTTGTTTACATACATTCCATGCATGCGCGGGTGGATGAACGCGTGCAATTATTTTTGTGTTTGTGTAATGTATATGTACATTTTCGTACAGGTTTTTGTTGCTGCGGTTTCTGTTCTCATGCATGTGCCTGTGTGTTCCCACAATATACAGTAGGTAGACTGTGTGATGTATACAGGAAGTATAGGCAGTTGTGTTTTTGCACTCGCTCCTCGCCCACACACATACTGTACACAATGCGGTGCCATCTGAGCATGTTGCTGCTTGTCTATACTTCTATTATCTGTATGTTATGTATAAGTACGGTAGCTGGGTGAGACAGACTGACAAGAGAGGCAGGCAGGCAGGCAGGCAGGCAGGCAGGCAGGGAGAGAGAGAGAGAGAGAGAGAGAGAGAGAGAGAGAGAGAGAGAGAGAGAGAGAGAGAGAGAGAGAGAGAGAGAGAGAGAGAGAGAGAGAGCGCTGCCTGCCTGGGTGTTTAAACACTTAGCTCTGATTTACATGCATTATTCCCTTCCACTGACAGTCCAGGTTTTGGCCCAACAGGAAATCGACTTCACACACACACACGCGCGCATGCACGCACGCACACAGAGGGGGATAAGGGGTGAGGCTGTGAGACAACCAATCCCAGGCTGTGTTTGCTTGACTCGTTTTAGGCCAGCACCTCTCCCTTTTCTCTCGATTACCTTTCCCTCTCTCCCCTCCGTCCCTCTTTCCCTCTCTCTCTCCCTCTCTTTTCCACTTTCTTTCCCTCGCGGCGACGGCCCTGGCTTGTGTTGACGGCGCGGTGCGAATGAGTGCATCACTAACAAGCCTCAAAGTGGTCATTTTGGATTAATCTGATTGGACGTCTGCCTTGTCGACAACTCGCCATAATTGCCCATTCAGCCCTGCCACCAACAGTATTGGCAGAATGGGGGGTTTCCCATCCAGTTGGGCTGCCTAGAATGGCCGTCTGTGGGTAAAAAAGGGGGCATTGGTCAGGTTTTTCTGTAGATTTATGGCCATAAAGATCAATAGAAATTTGTTCAAAGTGGACAGGATTTTCAAGCCTTCAGGTGGCTTTTGAGCATCGTTTGGGCTGGAAATCATCAGTCATATCTGGCAACCCTGAATTCTGCTTTCCAACACTCCACCAATCATCACTTAAGCAGTTACGAGTTAAGTCTAATCAACAGCCGACGTCAACACACCACATCCACTAAAAATAACAACACTAACACATACACAATGAAAACACCATCAACATCTGCTAACATCGTTATTTATTACCCAAGTTTATTTACCAGCTTTTTTAATATATATATAAAGACACAGCCAAGTTCTCAAACTTCTAAAAAGCTTTTTTAAAAATAAACAGTGGCCTCGTTCACTCACTCGCTAACGTGCATGCATAGTAGGATACTATTCGCTGTTTATTCATTTATTAATGGCCGAACTTGACTCTCTCTTGCTCCAGCCCAGGGTGCTAAGGTTCCCTTACAGTGGTGGTTCTCAACCTGGGGGCCGAGGCTGCAGGGGAAAGGAGGATCACAAAGAAGGGACCTGGCACCAAAACAGGAAATCTACTGGTTAGCAGTTAACCATATGATTGCATAGTTAGTAGCAGTATTCATTTGTACATGTTTTATAAATGTATTCATATTCATAAACTGCAAATTAAAATGAAATATAGAAATAATAATGGGCAAAAAAAATAGATTGATGCTTGGGCGGGGGTGGGTTGCAAAATATTCTTAGGTCCAAAAGAGTCACAGTAGAAAAAAAAAGTTTGGGAAGCACTTGCTTTCAGGCTGGCTATTGAAAGCAGAAGTGCTATTGTTTGTTTGCTTGGCCAGCAGTGTTGTTGTTGTTGTTGTTGATGTTGTTAACTGCTGCTGTGCTGTGAGTATAGCCAGTCACTGGCCTTCGCTACCAGAGAAGGAAATTAGGACAGAGAATTAGGGCTGGGACGATTAATCGACTAATCGTGACTAATGGACTATAAAAATTAGTCGACAATAATTTTCATAGTTGACTAATCGTTTCATTTAATTCAATGTTTTTTTATTTACTTTACTAATGCTTTATTACTTTATTGAAACCTAAAATTGCCCAGCACGTATGAATTGGACGTTGCATCTTGGAGTAAATAAGCTACTATCATGATTTAAAGCTCATTGTGAGCTCAGGGACGTCATTTTAACGTTTTCTTTCTCTTTTTCCCAATTTCCTTGAAGATTAAAGTGCTTGAGTACTTGAAAAATTAGGCGTTTCACTAATCGACTATTCGAAAAAAATAGTTGATAGATTAATCTGGAGAAAAATAATCGTTTAGGACAGCCCTACAGAGAATAGCAGCTCATGAAGTCCAGACCTTCCTGCATGTGTTAAAACCCCTTTGCATTATTGTGGCGTTGTACTGTATTTTTGCTGTTTAAGCTTATGTGTTGAGAGCACTGGCGCGAGTAGAGCCAAGAAAATACAAACAACACCCTACAACTTTGGCAAGGGTGAGTGCACTCTGGAGAGAGGCCCGTGTTATTCTAATCTACTCCATGTCCATAGTGTAGCAACCTCACAGCACGGTATCTAGGCTATAGTGCACTTCTGCCCCACCTCGGCCTCCACACTGTTACAAAAAAATCTCTGAAGTTTGCAGCACTGGGCACAAAATGACTTTAAGTCAGTGGTTCTCAGCCTTTTTGAGCAAATGCTCCCTTCACCTCATCATAAATCTGCTAACGCCCCCCCTTAATATTGAAAAATAAAATGGACTAATGCCCCCCAATGGGAACTAAGCTCCGCCCACACTCAGCTGTATCCCTCTCAACGCCCCTACGGCTCCGCAACGCCTCCTGGGGGGCTGTAGCGCCCCCGTTGAGAAACACTACTTTCAGGGGTAATGGCGGTCCTAAAAATACGACATCCTGCTGCAGCAGGCTGTGTGGTATGGTTCTTATGCGACCGCATGGAAAACACTCACACACAGAGACACACACACCCCTTTTCTTTCTGTATTGCCTGTGTGTGTGTGTGTGTGTGTGTGTGTGTGTGTGTGTGTGTGTGTGTGTGTGTGTGTGTGTGTGTGTGTGTGTGTGTGTGTAGGGTGTTGCTGCTGGCCATGGGCAGTGTGAATCAGTCCTCTGTTCTACGGCCATGGCAACATTTTAAGTGACTGGCTGGCTAATATGTATTAGGCCGGGGCAGCGGGAGCAAGGTTGAGTGGCGCAAGGAAGCAGGGAGGGAGGGAAGGGTAGGAGAGAAGGGATGGGAGGGAAGGAGGGAGGGAAGGAGGGAGGTAGTGGATGAGCAGAGCAGGAGGCTGAAGGCAGAGGAGGTAAAGTGTGAGAGTCGGGAGGGTGTGTCGTCTGTGTGAACTGTAGCCTCTCATTCATCCAGGTCAGGCCATCCAGTGTTTAGCTGTAAGCAACCAGACGACGACTTCACAGTTTGGAGACAAGTCAAGTCAAGTGGATTTATTTGTCCTCCATAAAGGGGGGAATTACACTATAGCAAGGCATTAAAGAACACGCAATAGACGGTACAACAGATAGATGGTACCAAAATAAATGGGTTGTAGTAGTAGCGCATGTCAGGGTGGTGCAAGTTCAACGACAGTGAATGCCACTACTAAATGGATTTTTTTGTTGTTATCGTTTTTTGTGGATTCTTTTAAGAAGCATATTCATTGCAGTACATTAATTAAGAATTACTAATTGATTTATGTGCTTTAGCTAGCGTACCACATGAAGTCTGGGCAATAAACAAAAAAACCCGCCACTGACCCAAATAACATAACTAAAGGACACACATCAGACATAGCGCATATTCTGTACTCCCCCAGTGTTTGTGTTTGCCATGTTGCAATGGATACAAGTTTCGGAGAAAAAAAGCTTGCATACTCCTTTTGGATTTTTTCTTCTGAGGAAGAGTGAGAGGTCGAAACGTCATCATGCCAGTGAATGAATCAAAAAAGAAAAAAAGAACTTAAAGAAGACAAAATCCAAAGGAGTACTGTATGTGAACATTGTTTCTACAAAATGTCACTTTTTTTGTTCAGCACCAGGGATTGTGCCCAACTTCAGTAACTTTACAAGTGGATTGGATGAATGTCCAAATACTGTAAATGCTATGTAATGTAATGTAATAGCATTACATAGCATAATGCTACAATACAATAGCATAGCAATCCAAGAAGCTTCTTCAATTCTGTACGATGTTCCAAACCCTGCACATCACCGCGTGAGTCACTGTGGGTGAGGGCAGGTTTGGCCTAATATCATCCACACAGACAAGACGCCACTTCTGATGCTGGCACATCACCAAACAACGGGTGTGTGTATGCGTGTGTGTGTGTGTGTGTGTGTCAAAGACAAGACACCATCTCTGCCTCTGCCACGCCACCACACCTCACACCAAACAAAGCGTGAGTGTGTGTGTGTGTGTGTGTAAGACATGAAACCACCTCTGCGACTGCCTCTGCCACTACCGATGCTCTTGCCACGTCACGCCACGCCACCACACCACACCAAACAATGCAGGCCATACAGCCAGACTGGCGTCGCCTTTGCCTGGTGCGTGCCAACAGGCAGAACCGGTGGTTCCGCTAGTTTGCGTGACAACAACACACAGAGAGAAGAAGTGCACGAGAAAGAGCGTGAGAGAGGAGACAGTGACCGAGAAACCCAGAGGAAGAGAAAGAAAGAGAAAGAGTGACAGAGACAAACAAAAACAGAGTGAGAGGGAGAAAGAGGGAGAGGTTGGCATAAGAAATAATGTGTGCGAGACCACTGACCTAAAGAAAGAAAGACATAAAAACAGAAAGACAGACAGAAAGAAAGAAAGAAAGAAATAAAGGCAGAAAGACAAAAAGAAAGAAAGACAGAAAGAAAGAAACAAAGACATGAAGAAAAAAAGACAGACAGAAAGAGAGAAAGAAAGATAGAGGGAGAGAGTGACGACAGTGTTATCCACCACTGCACAGAGAGGAAGAGAGAGATAGACAGATGGCACGACAGCAAGAGACAAAGAGACAAATAGTCATTCAGAAAGAGTTGGCGAGTGGGTGGGAGGGCGTGCAGGCAGGCGGGCATGGGAGACAGTGACTGACTGACTGACTATGTGTGAGTGACTTCAGCGCGTGCAAATGCTGGAGACGAAAAAAAATAAAAAAAATAAAAATAAACAAAAAAACAAACAAAGTCAAGGAAAGTCAGTCCGTAACTTAAGATATGAAGATAGACGGCCAGGCAGGCCAGGCAGGCCAGCCAGGGCAGCGAAAGAAACAGAAAGAAAGGAGGGAAAGAGCCAGAGGGAAGAAGAAGAAGAAGAAGAAGAAGGAATAAGTAGAGAGAATGCCAGAGAGATGAGAGAAGAACCAAAGGGGAGGAGTGTCAGTGAGGAGAGAGAGGAGCCAGCGAGAAAATAAGCAGGGCCGGCAAACGTGCATGGCTGTCTGCACTAGAACTAGTCAGGTCAAGAGCAAGTAGGCCTACTTTCTCAATGAATGAAAAAATTCTATGCCATGGCTATGCATAAGGTCATCAGGATCATTGGCTACTGGCTACATTGTGTTCCCGAAACCAAAGCAGCCGATGGTCAGTTAACAGCTTGTTCAGAGTTGGCGTTGGCTGGTGGTCACGGTATTGGAACCAACAACAAAGTACCTCCCCGGCTGCAGCAGCATAGGGTTACGACCAACTATTGCAGGGGCTCTCAACCTATTCCAACTTGGGGCCCACTTGAAATCTGAACAAATGTCATGGGCACACCCCTGACCCCATAAGCAATACTGTACAACTTAAAAAAAAGAAACCATCAACAGCAACATACACAGAAAAAATATTTGGATTTTTAGAAAATGATTTCAAGGTGTTCGGGGCCCACCTCTGATCCAATAGCAATACAAAAACAGAAATAGTAGACAACAGTAACACACACACACACACACACACACACACACACACACACACACACACACACACACACACACACACACACACACACACACACACACACACACACACACACACACACACACACACACACACACACACACACACACACAAATGATTTGGATTTTTAGAAAATGACTTCAAGGCCCACAGTTTGAGAATCACTGAACTACGGAAATTTTAACAGATAGATAGACAGACACTTATGTTGTGACTGGTCTGGTTGGATGTACTGTATCTTTGTGTACTGCATCCTTGTCCGGTAGTACACACAGGCATTCGAGAGATGTCCGCTGATGGCAGCACTGATAATTTATATTGCCTATATGGGAGGTGTGCCAGGCAAGACTGAGCCTATGGTCGGAGCTCCTTTTATGAGTTTTGGGGAGACGGCCAGGCTGAGCTTCGGACTAGCTTTCAGATGAATGGGTGCACCCCATTGGGGTGGGGGTGGGGGTGTAAAAAGGTCTGTCGGATGAAGGGCATGCTGCCCAAAACGTCACTAAATTAAAATAAGAGAAACGGGAGCCTGGTGTCGCAGACTTTATTTTCAGTTTTTCCAAGTGACTTTGCTGGTCCTGACCAGCACCCAATCTTTTTGAGACAGATGTGCATGTTTTTTTCTTTGTTAAACTTGGGAGGAGTAAAAAGGGACAGCTGCCTGCCATCCACGTCTGGCTGTGTGTCTCCTGGTGCTGAGTCATAGATCATTCTCCACCACTACCGCCACCCCCAGGAACGCCAACAGAGGCAAGGAGGGGGAAAAAAACGGGTCTGATGTCCAAGGCCCAGGGAAAGACGGGGCCGAGAGTTGGGTCCTCATTTCATTTGAATTATATGTATTGATTTGGGGCCGGGTCAGATGTCCCAGGCTCAGAGCCGAAAATTGGGTCTTCGTTTAATTTGTGTGTAATGTATGTATCGGGGCCCTTTCAAAACACTTTGAGCAGGTCCTACAGCTTTGGGTTGCCCCAGCACAAAGTCTTCTCTCCTCTTCCCTCCGCTCCCGACAAGGTCGACCTTCGAGACATCCTAGAGCTGGGATCGGTTACGAGCCTCCCTCTGCCCTCACCCTTCATTAGAACCACGTGTTGGGTGGGACCAGGACCCCTCCATGACCCACTTTTGGGTCCCGACCCACCAGTTTAGAAACACTGGCTTACATTTCATTAGCAATTTAGCCAACACAACATCGCTACGGATGACTTGTTGTAAGGGACAGCCGATTGTCATTCATCACTGTGACTGCTGATGGGTACACGAAGACACCAGCCAGGATCTGTTTCATGTAGAGGTGCTCCGATTGCTCGGCAGCCGATCATGCTCGGCCGATAATGGCCAAAAATAGCCTGATCGGTGATCGGAAAAACATGCCGATCAAAAAACCGATCCAGAGATATTAAATTCCTCACGCAACCATTTCGCCTTTACACCTGGCGCTGCCTGCATGTAGCCTAGGTGCTGGCTCTGCACAGCTGCTGCACCAAAATAAGGCATCTTTACTTGTCTTTAACTTTTTGGAATTCCCTCCTTCATTTTCACCATTTATAATCATATCTGCATCAACAATGATCTGATTTTCCGATCCATGCGCAGTATGACGCTTGTAATTTGTGAATGACGTGTCAGTCTCGCCATGTTCACTATTTTGAGTTACAGCCTGTCAGCACGCAACAACTAAACGTTTCCAAAACAATCATCAACTGTATTGTTTTTAAAGTTGTAGCCTAATGGACAGCCAGGTCATTAGTTTTGTAGTCGCTGCAACACCAAACAGCAACTAGGGAGAATGGACGGTGAAACTCAATGAGTCTGTGCAGGGAATTCTACATTCTATGACAGTGTTACAGAGAAAGAGCTTTCCTCGCAGACACGCTGTGTTGTGCGTGTTCCCTGTTCTTTCAAGTGAAGTTTTTTTTTCTTGTTTTGTGCATGTAGAATCTCAAGTGTTTCAGTCACAATGTAATTTGCGATAGACTACTTCTCGCCCGTTAGCCATTTTACGTTATAACCTGTGTAGTTGCCTCGGTCAGCACGCGACAAGTTCACGTTGTCCGCACAAGCATGCCAACGTTATTGTTTTCAAAGTTGTAATTGACAGTCAGTCGATTAGTTTTGATAGTCGCTGAAACGCCAAACGGCGACAGAAGTGAGAGGGAGAGAGCAGAACGGTCGCGGAGCACTACAGCTGTGGACAGTGAGTGACAGAGAGGGGAGGGGCTCTCCTCACGAGGCTGCTCATTTAAAGCGACAGGGTTTTTTTCTCGTATGCAGAAGACGAGAGACTGAGATCCAGGTGTCTGAGCTTCAATTCAATCTCAAATAGTTAAGTAATTATATGCAATAACTTATAAATTGATGTAATGTTTCAGTTTCAATTCAATCTTAAATAGTTTAGTAATTATATGCAATAACTTATAAATTGATTAATACTGTAGACTTACTTGTAGGCTATATTACCAACACTAGTCTGAAAGAGCTGAAAGATAATAATAATAATAATAACAATAACAATAACAACAACAACAATAACAACAACAACAACAACAACAACAACAACAACAACAACAACAATAATAATAATAATAATAATCATAATAGTAATAGCCTAATAATAGGCCTACATTGTGAAAGCGACATTAATTAATTAATTAATTAATTAAGATTGATTGGTTTATGGGCAGAAATATTCAATAAGGATAATTAATAGGCTATTAAAAAAATAGGAAATAATTTCTGTGATCGGCAATGATCGGTGATCGGCAGATAAAGATTTTTGGTGATCGGTATCGGTGATCGGGCCAAAAAATGGTGATCGGAGCACCTCTAGTTTCATGCGTTTCTTTCTTTCCCTGCAACCAACGCCCAACCCCTTCCCCTCACAAGAACCACATGTTGAGGGGCCACGCGCCTCTCCCCTCGGTTGCCCCTGTTCGTCCACACACAGGCCAAGCTAGCTTACATGTCAATAGCTAACATGTCAATTTTGCAACAAAACACAACACCACCGCACCCATACAACACTGCTACCAGTGATTTGTCAGGGACAGCTGTTTGTCATTGGTTGCCGAGACCGATGACACAGTCACCCTGGTCCACGACACCCATCCCCCCTCGCCCCAATTTGAAACCTAAACAGCACACAGGGTCACTGCTGACATGCGTCTCAGCCCCACTGGGGAGAGGTGTAACTAAGCTTATGGCCCAGAAAAACAACAGGGGGGTGGGGGGGTCAAACAAACACCATACTACAAATTGTTTCCATTCAGACCAAAAAATAATTAATTAATTTACAAGAAAGAAAGAAAGAAAGAAGGGGGAAAAGGTAATGTTTTCCTCTTCCTCTCCCTCCTGGGCATTGTTAATTCTTCATCAGGCCAGGCCAGCCCACCCCCGGGCCTGTGTGGACAGAGTTCTGGACTGCTCGCGCTTAAATGGCGTCTGTAGCCCCTCACCAGACACCGTCCCACCACTGAAAAAAACGTAACTACCATAGTTTTACTACACCATTATGACAGTGCACAGGGCCTTTAGTAATACATTACAACTTGGTCATTACCATTCTGGTAACAGCTAATGTATTAACAGGGGCAGTAGTGTCTTAAGGGGTTAGGCATGTCCCGCTTGTCCCCCTCCTACACCTCTCTGCCTCCCCCACCACCCCCACCCCAGTGCTGTTTATTTCTGGCATAATGCAAGTGGACGACTGAAAAGGATATGGCCAATTTGACCTCACGCACACACGCCTGTCCAAAGCCACCACAGATACTTCCTGCACCGAGTGCGCGGGCACGCTCGTGACAGAGAGAGAGAGAGAGAGAGAGAGAGAAAATGCAGGAGGGATATAAAGAGGGAGGTGGGTGGGGGCTTTTACATAAGGACTAAGTCCGAGAGCGTATCGTAGGAGGAGACGGAACCCACCACAATCCCCATCGTCCGGCGGGACTCAACATAAAAACTAGGCCGTCCTGAGGCCACGTACAGTGCAGGGGCCTTAGGTTAAGAGGTAAATCATCTAATAGAAGAAAATGAGGACTCCAGGATTTCTTAAGAAAATGAGGAGTCCAGGATCTTCTATTAGATGATTTACGTTTTATCTTAACCTGGTTTACACACCTGAACCAGCTTTGTAGTATAGGCCCAGGCGAACGGAAGGCAACTTTGGCACTTCAAGAGGACACATCTGGGGGGGGGCCTCAAGTTGTTGTTGTGTAAAGCGTTGCCTGTTCTGGGGTTTCCCCTTCCGCTTCATAGTTAAGGTGGCCACTTACCCTCTTGACTAGAATCTCTCGCAAAAGATTTTGGACTGTAAACATAATTTTTGAAGTTCCAATTTTTTTTTAAAGTTTTTTTTAAGTCCCAACAAAACAAATGTTTTCTAATGTAAGTGAATGTATTTCTTGAAGTTGCTGTGCAAACCCACCTTGACCAATTTAACTAGTGTAGTGTGCTGCAGTAAACAACACTGCAGTTGAATGGTGAGATCAAGATGGAAGATGGATAGATAGGCAGCTCTCCAAACTCACGGCAGCCAGGCAGGCCACAGGCATAAACAACAATCTCCACCTTCCTCCAGAAAGCCCCTGTCCCTGCCAGTGTCCTGCCCAATTGGGCTGCTTAGGATGGCCGTGTGCGGGAAAAAAAAGGATTTTGGAGGAAAAAAACACCAAATTTTTGGCCATAGAAATCAATACAATTGGGTAGGATTTAGTGCTTCCAGGTGGGTTATAAGATTATTTTGGGCTGGAAATCATCAGCCTCATCTGGCAACCCTGGTCCCTGCTCCTCAGTGCCCTACCCTGCTCTCCACAAAAAAAAACAGCCGGCCATTCCAAACCTCACCAATGTCCATCATCTGGTCGCGGTTACATAATGGGTGAGTTCCAATACGCAACCTTGGGTCATTATATTTCAATATCTCGCAAAAGCTCAATAGTAGTCCTATAGCCTGTACCTAAGTAACCTATGTAAGTCGCTTAGGATTTAAAAAAGAAAGAAAGAAAAAAACCGTTGGCTAAGTGTAGCATTAATGTAAAGCAAGTGTGTGGGGGGGGGCCTAAGCAAAATGTGGGGAGGGTGCAGACTGTTGGGTGGGCATGCAGAGGGCAGATTTGATGGGGCCCTAGGCCTTTGCCTAGTCTGGCTATTGGTAAAACCAGCCCTGGGTTTCCTTCCCCATATTTAGCATTGAATCACCATATGATTATACACCCCGAGAAAACGTACATGCACTTTCATGTCCCAAAACGCCATCCATCACATCACAATGCTCTTTAATTTTAAACGTATGCCGTACATTAAAGAATGCACATAAATCGGGATCGAGGTATTATTCAAGCGTGGGGCAATTCAGGGGCTCGTCTCTTGTGGTTTTACTGTAGTCATCCCTCATCATATAAGGGCAAGGCCGCTGACAGCTTTGGCCGACCCAGGCCCAGGGCCCAGGACAAAGTCATCTGAAAGGGCCCCAGCAACCCAATACATACAATGGTAATGAGGACCCAATTCTGGGCCCCTTCGTCTTCCTGGGGCCCAGTGGACAGCTGACCCCTTTGTGTCGCCCTCAGCCGCCTTTTTCGGCTTCCCTGTACGTATAGGAGGCTTCTGGAATGTCTTACTTGTCAACTCAGCAGCTTAGTGGTGGGAGAAGATTGGAGTTAATCTTAAGCTCAAGTCGGCCATACGTTTTTTCTGTTAGTGTGTGTGTGTGTGCAGTGGCGTGTTAGACTATGGTGTGACACTTCAGTGGCATGGCGTCAGGTCAGTCCCTCAAGACGACTGGTGGGGGGGGGGACGACCATGACCCACTTTTTAGACATAAATTTAAAAATAAAGAACGAAAGAAACCAGGAATGAAAGAAGAGAGGGGGCAGGGGCAGACGAAAAAAGGAAAAGAAAAACAAAACTTTTTCTTCCCCTTTCGTTCTTTCCACCTCATCGAAGATAACCACAGCTCCTCCCTGCCTCTAGACTGTAAGGCTGCATACTTACACACTGGCCGGGCCTGCCTCAAGCAAATAAGTTACTGTACAGCCTCGCCTGCTTGCTTAATACCTCTATGCTAGCCTGATTATTATCGACTTTCAAATCTCTTTGAGACTTGGTCTGACCAAGAGCATAACAATTAACATTTCCGCTGTGACCCTCCTCCTTAGGTTTGCTACTGGTTGACTGGTGTCCGACAAAGTGGGTGAAGTTCCAGATTTTTCACGAGATCAGAAACGATATTAACATTGCTCTTGGCCTGACTAGAAGCAACACAGAGGGTGTGGCGTCACTAGGAGGGCGTGGCCTGGCTACCTCTATGCAGCCACGATCGACCATATAAACACATAGCTGCCAGAAATCAGACGCTATCAACATACTGTAACATACGCACATAGCACACTGGCAGAACTCAGATGCAACTGATTTGCATTAAAGCCCAGTGGAGTGGAGTGGAGTGGTCATCATGTAGCAACATAATGGTACATGATGCGATGAACCACTCTCATTCTTCTCATCACCAACCACAGCTGTGTGTGTGTGTGTGTGTGTGTGTGAGAGAGAGAGAGACATCCGACTTTGGCTAAATGTATGCAAGCGTGTGCTGTATGGCAATATGTGCAATAATTAGGGCTGTAACGATATTGTATCGAACCGAGAAATCGTGATACACAGAGTCACGATACTGTATCGTGATACAAGGAGGCAGTATCGTGATACGCCCTTTTAGCATTTTGATACCCATCAGCCCAGAAAACAACCACATGATATGAAATGATGGTGCTTCCAAGCATAATCATTATTATATTGAAAGTTTTTAAAATTATTAGTAGCCTCTTGTAACCTATTCTACAGAATAAAACTATCATAGTTTTTATTCATAAAGTTTATAATGTTGGCAAATGTGAAATCGTGGGGTGTATCGAACCGTAGGTCATGAATCGTGATACAAACCGAAACGTGAGTTGAGTGTATCGTTACAGCCCTAGCAATAATGTGTGTAATGTCTGTGTTTTTTTCTGTATGTATGTATGTATGCTACTGGACAGGCACCCAATTTCCCTCTGGATTAATAAATTATACTCTTCTCTACATAGGGCGGACATCTTGGCTCTGGCTATGGAGTGTAGTGGAGTGAGATGTGTTTTGGTTGGGAGACTGTGTCTGTGTGAGTGAGAGATCGAGTAGAAGAGCATGTTATACGGCACAAGACAATACGGACGGAGGACGTCCATTTTGGCTTTGGGTATACACTTATGTAGCCCTGTGTGATGCATTTTTTTGGGAGGACACATTTAAGTTCTACTCTAACATTTGAAGATTTAACATTTATTTTCTTTGAAAAACATTTATTGTAAGTGGTAGATTTAAGCAACATTTAAAAATAGTGAAACCTAACTTCTGATAACTTTTAACTGAACTGTAATATTCGGTTTCGGTTTCGGTATTCGGCCAATTGAGTAATTATTATTCGGTTTCGGCCACAAATTGTCCTTTCGTTGCATCTCTAGTTTGGGACACTGCTGCATTGAATGAGTGAAGGAGAGGAAGTGTGAGAACGAGAGTAACCGCAGAAATACACCAGCGGCGATCTGAGCGAGTCGCGCGACAGAATCAATTGACTTTGTATTGAGTCGAGAGACAAAAGCTATTCTGGAGACTAGAGCGATTTGCGCGACCAGCGCGACAATTTGAAGTTGAAATCTTTTCAACTTTCTATGACGCGGTTCGGCGACAAGCCGCGACAGCCAATGACTGTATAGAGGTCAGTGACCACAGCCAATGGGAATGCTTGAATGCTTTGCCTTCTGCCTGTACGGACATACTCTAGTCTCCTCAATCTCTCGTATCGCTTGCTGCTACACTCTGTCGCTTGAATCGCGTCGCCGCTGGTGTATCTCTGCGGTAAGAGAGCAAGAGAGCGAGAGAGTGAGAGTGTGAGAGAGCGAGAGAGCGAGAGTGTGTGAGAATGCGAGAGTGTGAGACTCAGGCAGGCGTTTTGGTTGAGAGACTGCAGCACGGAGTAAGAGTGCAAATAATCAATGATGCATCGGCCGGCAATCGAATCGAATCGTGTCGTGGGGCATAATTGAGTATTAAGAATTAGAAAATAATCAAATCGCTGGCTGCCCAATGCCCAAGCTGTTAATTGTGCAACATAATAGAAGTGGAAAAGTAATTGGGAAAAAATCTAATTGAATCACGGGGTATTCTTAAGCATCAAAAATAATTGAATCGCTGACTTGAGAAATCGATATTAAATTGTATCGTCAAGGAGGCTGTGCAGGGAGTGAGAGAGTGAAAGAGTGAGGGAGTGAGGCAGGCAGGCAGGCCCTGCTGTCGGCCTCATCTGCTGCTGATTTCCTCTGTTGCTCACTGGGTCACGCCGTTGGCTTCCAGCGGAGCAGAGAGCAGGAGAGAGCAGGAGAGAGCTAGGCGTATTTACACACATTCACAGACATACACACCCATACATGTATGCTCCAACACCCAGACACATCAAAACATAACAAACACACAAACAAAATAACATATTGCGCTGCACTGTCTGAGTGCCAACGTGTGTGGCATATGCTCCGCAACCACGGACACGTCAAAACAACAACACAAAAAAAAGGCATTTGCATTGCACTAAGCGCCAACTTGTGTAGCATATGTGCTGTAGAGGCTGGCATACATTCACCTCACCCCCTACAGCACTCCTGCTCATGCAGTTTGGCACATGGGTCAATGGCGCTTTTTTGGCCTCAGATTTGAGGTGGTACAACCCAGCTAATGATCATACATTAATTAGTAATTGGTAATTGTGGTATGATGATGACTCTAAGGTAATCCACTAAAAGCAAACAACACATCCATCCATTAATCCATGCTATTGTGTCATTAGCTGTGGTTGCACCGACCTGGCGGGTGCTAACTAAAACGTCATTGACCCACATACAAACTCATACCAACACTCTCCGTCCTAGACACACGAAAACAAAACAACAAACGAACAAAACAAACAAGAAGAGCACTGGACCCTTTATTGCTAACCAGTTAGCAACTTAGCAGGTCTCCAATGGGAAATTGCATTGCAACCAAGTATGTTGCTAACTTAGTTAGGAATGATGTTGTCGAGACCCCTGTAAACTTTGCTAGCTACAACGCTGTCGAGAAACGTAACTCCGCATTGAAGACTACCTCAAGTGGCATACGCAGCACAGAAAAGGCAGCCATATACTGTACGCAGCTCACCCTTACCAAAACTCTAGCTCACACATACGAGAACTTACTACCGTGCCTAGTCTGCCCCACACTCACAAGAACAGAGCAAAACAAACACAAAACCGAAAAGCACTGCATTGCACAGAGTAACTTATACAGTGCAGTATACAGTGCAGTATACATTCACCTCACCCCTCCCCCACACATATAGGCACATACTAACACACACACACACACACACACACACACACACACACACACACACACACACACACACACACACACACACACACACACACACACACACACACACACACAGTGCAGTATACATTCACCTCAATACCAAAACACTGCATTGCACAGAGTAACTTATGTAGCTTACAGTGCAGTATACATTCACCCCCTCACCCCCCCCCTTCTAAAACGCTACCACACATACAGGCACATACTAACACACACACACACACACATACAAACACACACACACACACACACACACACACACACACACACACACACACACACACACACACACACACACACACACACACACACACACACACACACACACATCATTAAGTGCTCGGCCACAAACGCTAAGAAAAACAGCGTTTAAAATGATAAATTGTGACACACATCCTCTCTAGTTTCCATGGCCTCACCACTTGCAGAGCATGTCTGCCCGCCCGCCCGCCCGCCCGCCTAGGTGTGAAAGCACAAGCTTTTCCATGTGGGTTGGTTTAAGACTTGACATACTGTTTTCTTATGCGTGTCAGAATTAGTTTCGGTGAGTGTGTGTGTGTGTGTGTGTGTGTGTGCACGCGCAATTTGCACATATGTTTGTTTCAAGGGAAACACAACATGCTGCAACAACAGAGTGTACAACACACACACACACAGATGGAAACAATATCAAGTTCAAATTCAATTTCATGCCTTTCAGACAATGTAAGTGCATACAGTATGCCTGTGTTTTTGCACAGTCAAGTGCATGCATGGTTGGCTGTATGCAGCACATACACACATTCCTGCATAGTCCTGTACGTAAATATGCCTGGTATTAAGCATATGCATGGTAATTATGGTAATGTTATGGCAATATGCACACGTACACACATGCACTGTGTAAGTGTATGCCTACGTGCACAACTGCATATAGTTGTATGTGTGTAAGCGTGTATACACGACACACACACGCTCGCGCACACACACAGGCACACACGCAATAACACAGCCACACGACACAATGATGTCTCTCTCCCTTACCTGGCGTAGCTGTTAGCGAACCCCTGCGCCGCTCCTCCGAGCCCGTCGCTGGCCCTCCGCTGGGCCGCGGCCGGGTCCCCGAACCCCTGCCGGCTCCACACGCCCCCCTCCCCGCCCGACGAGCCGCCCCCCAGCCCCGTGTACAGCCCAAAAACCTTCTGCTCCTTAGGGGAGGCTGAGGCAGCTGTGGAGGACGAGGCGGAGGAGGAGGAGGTGGAGGAAGAGGAGGTCGTCCCAAAGAGGTAGCTCTGGCCGCTGGAGGTGCTGACCCCGCATATGGAGATGGGTGTCGGCTGCGGGTTACTGCTGCTGGCTGAGGCGGGCGTCAGGGTCAGGCTGCCCCCTCCCCCGCTGCTGGCCACCTGGCAGTAGCTGCGCCCCGCCACGCCGCTGGCCTTCTCCTGCTTGATGACACCCGGCGTGGAGAGCTGCAGCACTGCCGCGCCACTACCGCCAGAACCAGAGCCGCCTGTGGTGTCCTTCTCGACCTTGACGAGCGCGGGGCTGATGGCAGGGGTGGAGGGCGCGCTGCCAATGCCGCTGCTGGAGGAGCAGGAGGCCGGGGCGGGGGAAGGCGAAGGGGAGGCGCCCGACGCCAGGCTAGAGAAGAGCGGCTCCGGCCGGGAGGAGGAGGATGACCCGCCGTTCACCACCAGCCCGCCACCTCCACCACCACCGCCACTAACGAGGCTGCTGCTGGAGGTCAGCCCAGGCCCTACAAGGCCACCGCCGCCACCACCGCTAACAGTGCTCTTGGGGTCTCTGGGGTCGGCGCTGACGTCCGAGAGCAGCGAGTCGTCGGCCAGGGAGGTGAGGAAGGCGTCGTCGCCCACGTAGAACTCGGACGGGGAGCCAGTCAGCTCAAAGTCCTGCAAGAGATCCAGCATGTTGTCGTTGAAGAGCTTGTGGTGGGTCACCATGTGGTGCTCCATGTCCTTGTGGACGCCCCCGAGGCCGCCAACGCCGCCGACGCCGCCCATGCCCAGCGGACCCCCCAGCGAGTCTGTGTCCATGTCCATGTCCATCTCCACCCCCTTGTCCATGGGGGAGAAGTCCTCGGTCTTGAGGTGGAAGAGGCTGGGGTCGCCGCCGCCGATCAGCGAGTCCATGGTGGAGGGCGAGGCGCGGCTCAGGTCGGCGATGCTGGCCTCAAGGTGCGACAGGGTCTCGCTGCTGCAGAACAGGCCCAGCGAGGGGGGCTGGTGCTGCAGGCCCTGCTGCTGCTGCTGCTGCAGGAGGAGAGCCTGGGCTTGGGCCTGAGCCTGCTGCTGCTGCTGCTGCTGGCTCCTACTGAGCATCTTGTTGTGGTTGTCTGTGGAGCCGGAGGTGGTCTCCTCCTCGTACAGGCCCAGGGAAGTGGTCATGGAGGCGGCGTAGTCCTGGGGCGGCGAGCTGTTGCCCAGGCCGTTGGGGACGTCGCCGGACACGGGCTGCATCAGCGGGCTGGACGGGGGCACCAGGGAGGTGGGGGCCAGGGACATGGCGCTCTCACTGTGCTGCACAACAGAACAGAGTACAGCAGAATAGAATAGAGAGTAGAAGAGAATATAAGAGAACAGAATAGAAAATAGTAGAATAGAACAGAGTAGAATTGTAGAATAGAATAGAACAGATTGCCTCTATCGTCATTGTGCATTCATGTGGTCTTCCGAAGTAGATATTATCCAGTTGCGAAGTGGTATTTACCAACGTGTTGCTTCATCTGCTTTTTTTGTTGCCGTTTAGAAATTAAAGATGGCGGACCAGATTGAGTCTTAGGCCTGTTTTTTCACTAAAACGATTATAGACTGTGTTGTTCATCAGCTACAGCAGGCCAATGAATTAGGAAGCCAAAAGGTAAAAACACTGAATATTTTCTGACACTGACATTTACCGCGATACGGACTTAACATACTGAATGCCAGTTTCTGAGTACTTAAACTTAGCGGTTGCCATGGTGAGAGTAGAGCCAGCTGTTGTGTACGTCATCGTGTCATCAACTCATGTATCAAAATTTGCTACGAGTTATCCAGTAGAAAATACCAGAAGGGGTGGCGTTAATGTGTGCTTCCAATGTCTGCATTTGGCATTTACCATACGAGACCACATGAATGCACAATCATTATATAGAATAGCATAGAATAGAATGCCTTTATAGTCATTATACACAGCACAGGGGCTACTGCGGTGATATTTCCCATGCGGACCCAGGTCCTGGTCCGTCTTGGTTCATGTCCTTATCCCATCTCTCTCTCTCTCTCTCTCTCTCTCTCTCTCTCTCTCTCCTCCAAAAGTATATTTTCAGCAAGATAAACACAGTCCAACGACATTTAAAGCCTCTCTTTTCAAGGCTCACACAACAAAGTGTAAAAGTATGAATCATGTTGTAAAAGAAATGTGGGAATGCGGGGGCGCCGTGAATCAGAGGGACCCACACCATCACGCCGGGGACCTCGGCTCACGTCAACCAAAAGTCATTTCCTAATCCTTCCCCGTCTCTCTCTCACACTTCTTCCCACTCATCTCCGTCATACCATCCTATCTGAATAAAGGCACGAATGCCCCAACATTTCTTGAGAGAAAAAAAGAAAGAAAGGAATGTAGATATATACCGAGCCGATTTGCAGTGCTGCGTGCACACCGCTTTTTTTCACAGCCAGCTAGCTCCCTCCTTGGCAGGGCTCTCACTCTGGCAGTCTGATGACGGGGTGGTCAAGTGCTCATCTCTCTCGGTGCCGTAGTTCACTCCTCTTTCATCCATCTCCCGGTGCTGTGGATGATGGGATCAAGGAGGAGAGGAAAGGAAAGGAGGGAGGGTTGGGGTTGTATGATGTCGACAGAGGGTGTGTGAAAGGAGAGAAAGGTGAAGTGGGGATGTGTGTGGGGGGAAAAAAGTCATGCATGGCACAGTCAAGCACACACAGGGAACAAGCAAAGAAGCAAAAGCAGAACTGACTCTTTCAAAAAAAATGAACTTAGAAACCACTAGAGGCCGTATGCGTCTGAAGAAAAACAACAGAGAGAAGGCTGCCACATAACTCGTGTTATTAGAGCCACGATCGAAGTGGGTGTGTCTGTCCTGTTGGTCGCCCCTCAAGGCACACCAATGAGCGACATTTTCATTTAGCAAATACGTGTTAACTTCTCGGTAAACGTTACTACCGCGCTTTCCAGGCAGTCGTGCATTTGCTTTAGGAGTTAGGCCATCATCAAAGTAGTCAACACAGCTGAATACACGGAGACGCTTAATCTAAACAAAAATGGAGGCAATCTGTTTATCGCTTAGACTACATGTGCAACAGATTTGCGCACAAAACGTATCACTAATACAATAACTCCGAATATATGTATTTTAAATAATTAAAACATACAAAAGAAAACAATTTAGTAAATATTTCAGCATCAAACGTACTGTTGCAACTTTGGATATTACTGGCGATTCCTAACAAACATCTAAAGTAGGTTAGGTCACTACGCCAGTGGGTTACTGGCGAGCTAATCCGTGTTCGACAGTATTGCAGTGGCTATTTACCTTCATGCCTAACAAGCTTAGAGTTAGTCATGTTGTGTGTCAACATGTAATCCGCCAAGCTGACTTTCAAGAGCGCAGCCCTTGTTTACGCACAAGTGTGCTTTCCCCTTTAGCAACAGCCAAGCTAGTTAGCGGCGCACGTCGTTAGCTGCTCAAGTTCAGACGTCAAACCAACTCACGGTCAGCTAGCCAAGACTTAGCAACTAGCTAGCTGTGGTAGGCCTTAATCTTTCGACAACAGTGGCACATTTACAGCATACGTCAATTTTAACTTCTGAGCGAGGCTACACGAGCATAATCACCACATGCAATCATATCTAAAATATGCAACCCAATGGCACGCGCCATGCAATATCTAGCCAGAAGTGCAAACATTTGTTTTCTACAAATAAGCTACCAATCCTCGCTACAGTAGCAACAGTGACTTATCATTAGCATAGCTCTTACGATGGCCACTGGAAAAGAAATAACTAACAATGCCGAAAATTGCGAAACCAAAACACATTTAAAGCACCAGCAATGCATAAATCAATTCATTTTAGAGCAAAATACATACCATGCGACTGTCAAGATTCTGTTTTGATATGGTGCTTCATCTGACATTGCTTTCTATTGAGATCTGGGCTAGCTGGCCAGCTAGCGATTACTGTTATCAGCGCAAAACACTTCCTTCCTAGTTGGCAAGTCGTGGCGGCTTGCTTTAAAAAGCGAAGCTGCAACCAAAGCGTCCACTGGCCCCACTTGGTATTCCAGCCACACGGGTGGAAATTAAAAAACTTTCCCAGTCAACACGCATTCGCACTGCGGTTGCGAGGTTCGTCCCAAGCCAACCGAAAATAGGCGCTAACCTGACATAAAAAAAAACACAAAATGGAGATTATAGAGACCCGTGCGACTGTACGCTGTTTACACCATGTGCTGCTACCTGTTGGCAGATGAGTGCCATTGCAGCTATTTTTTTTTACATGACCTCTGAGAATGTAAACAATCTTTAGGAATTAGCATAAAACATTTATCAGATGCCATTCCATTGTTTAGCACGACAATTACTCTCTCTCTTAAAACGTTACAAGATGTGTTAAAACAAGAAATTATATATATACGTAGGCCTATGTGTGTGTGTGTGTCTTCAGGCTTTTATTTCTCTTTGATCCTAGTTCTTGTCTTTTAATCTCATCTGGGCCTTATTTATTTATTCATTTATTTATTTACAGTATAGTTTTAACCCACCCCTTTTACCTTTCTTATATATTGACATTCCTGTAGTTTTCGGTTATTTTCATTAGTGTTTTTATACTAGATAGCTATTGTTTTTAATTGATATGGACTTCTCTTAACTTCGTATTTCAGCTTCACCATATCCTGCATAAATGCATGCATGCATGTTCCTAACGTCCTTTTATTTAGGCCTTCCTGTTAGCACTTTGGTCAGTTGCTTTTGTTGTTTTAAAAGTGCATCATACATAAACCTTGACTTGACTTGATATTACTTAAACCAAGTGAAAAATGTCTGCTTTAGAACAAGTTTGAGTTGATGTCTTTCCTCTAAAGTGAAAAGGGAAAGGGGTGGGGGATGTCAGCTGTTTTTTTCTTTTCTTTTCTTTTCTTTTCTTTTCTTTTCATCAGCCTATTAGTAGGTCTGATATGTGCCTACACAGTGAGAGACCTTCCATGTTTTCCCTGGTGCCATGCTGTAACTTAAACTTTTTAAAAAAAAAAAATCCTAGATATGGCGTGTGCACGGTGGAGCTTTGCGAGAAGCAACAGCAACAACTAATTTTCAAAATTGATCCAATTTGTCATATCAAGCACATTGTTATTGTTCTGTGTTATCCCCCCAGGGCTGGCTCAGATGGTTTCGTGCAGCTTAACACAGACCGGTAGACGTTTCCAAGATGAGGCTGGTGGCAGATGCGCACCACTGACTAAGGGTACGTTCCAATATGCAACCTTGCGTCCTCCACTTGTGCTTGTGGCCTCCTACCAGGAATATGCCATGATGACACCACTGACAACAGCATTATATTTCAATATCTCGCAAAGTAATTTTCTCATTTGCAAACTGGATGGTGAATGAAGAATAGTCCCCCAAAAATTGTTTTGGCTAGACCGACAGCGGGGAAACTTATTTGTTTTCTACACAGAGGAGGGGCCAGGAGGCAGGGCGAGGCCACAAGCACAAGTGGAGGACGCAAGGTTGCATATTGGAATGTACCCACTGACTAATACTTACATAGTCAGGGAAGTATTCAGAAAAACACTCTTGTCATGTTGAGGCCTGAGCGCACCAAACATCTGAAAAAACAAACACTGAGTGACGAAGCATAGGTTGGCACAACAGCGTTCCACGAGCCTCCTGTCCTGTGTATTTAAAGAGCCTTTGCTCTCTTTTTAGTTGACCTTTCACCATGACCACCGTGCCAGGAAGTGTCCACTCTCTTAACAGGAAGCATTATAGGAGACTGGAATTTAACCACTTCTTTGTACTTTGTCTTTGTAATGTGTTAGTAAATAGTAGGCCTACTTCTTTCCAAACTTATCTTTGTTGCTTGTATAAAGAAAGTACACGGTATTGGATAGTCAGAGACTTTCTTTTTTTATTAGACAGACTTTGCTGTGAATTTGTGGCCAGGTTTGTTTTGCGTAAACACTTCCCTCTAGTGGATAGAAAAATATGACAGGGGAAGTCCATGACAATATCTGATTGATGGGAAACTGATAGGGGGACTCAAGATCATGCTTCAAGACCATCAGATGCATTTGTTAAGTAGCCTAAGAAAACTAGCAATAAAACTAGAAAGAATAGGGCCCTGCCGTGGCCAAACGGTAGGGCACTCTACCATGCGGCTGACCCAGGTTCGATTCCCGGCCCAGGTCTCTTGCCGGCCCTTACCCATCATTCTCTCCCCACTCGCTTCCTGTCACCACCTTCACTGTCCTATCATAAATAAAGTCAAAAAGACCACTCACAAAAAAAGCAAGAATAACATTTTTTGTCAAGCTGCCCAGGGACACTTAATCCATCTTTGTACATTGCAGCCTGAATGGGGGTGCTTTTGGGCCCACAATTCACGGATGAGTCAAGTCAAGTCAAGTTAAGTCGAATCAGTTTTATTGTCACTTTCTTCATATGCACAGGTCATACAAGGAAATTAAAATTACGTTTCTCTCTCTATACCATGAAGGACATATAGTAGTCATTCACAGGACTGTCAAGGTTTACAGACTTCAAAAAGTGGAGAAGACGCGGTCACACTGTCGCCTAAATAGGCTACTTAACGGTTCTTAACTGGGTGCTGAATCCCACATAAACTTGAATGAATAAATGAAGTGAAGGACAGCACTCTTCAGATTTCTCCTTTGTTTATTCGCCCACGAACGTTTCGGGCAGAGCCCTTCTTCAGCGTGTAATGGCAAGACAGGACAAGTAACACTGATGGACAAATAAGTGTTACTTGTCCTGTCTTGCACTTTAATGTCTGTCTGTAAATGTAAATGTAAATGTAAATGACCAGCCGTGGCCTGAGGGTTATGGAATTGGTCTTGGAATTGGAGGGTTGCAGGGGTCCACTCACTGGCTGCTCCATACGTCCATGAGGTCAGGACCTTTGACCTAATTGGCTCATCTCAGATCCAGTAATTGATAAGAAAATCAATAAGTGGAAACAGCATTCCCATAACACCAAGTAAGATAGCAAGCGTATACAGTGCCATTGGTGTTCTTCACAGATCATCAGTGGAGGTTCAATTTCTTCCATTTTGTTGCAGAGGGAAAAAAGGGCAAATCCGGTGAGACCAGTGGTGTTTCGTCATGTCCATGGGTAGTACAGAATGTCAAAGTCCATTGCAGTGTATATGTAGGCTACTGTATCCCTGCACTGCAGTCAGAACGGTTTCAGGAAACCAGTTACGTTTCCTCTTGAAAAATACCTATTGGTATTTGACTCCCAACCCACCAGGTTGGTGGGGGGAGTAATCAACCAGTGCTCTCCCCCATCCTCCTCCATGACTGAGGTACCCTGAGCATGGTACCGTCCCACCGCACTGCTCCCCATGGGGCGCCACTGAGCGCTGCCCCCTTGCATGGGTGAGGCATAAATGCAATTTCGTTGTGTGCAGTGTGCAGTGTTCACTTGTGTGCTGTGGAGTGCTGTGTCACAATGACAATGGGAGTTGGAGTTTCCCAATGGGCTTTCACTTTCACTTTCATTGGTACCTATTGGCACATTGCTACAGACCAAGATTGGAAGGGGTCTTGGGATAGGCAAGCAGCTTTATTTTGACCTTTCTATAGCATGAACTTGAAAATAACTAGAAATTAATATTGTGTGTATCTTATATTGTCTTGCAAGCAATATGTGTATGTCATACCATACGTATGTGTACCCTGCTAGACGCCTTAGCCCCTTAATGCACGCCGTACCTCCTGTGGCACGCTATAATAGACATTGAAAGTTAGCTACTATAGTACTACACTACTATGACAGTGCACGGGGCCTTTAGTAATACATTACGACTTGGTCATTGCCATGCTGGTAACAGCTCATTTATAACGCCGTGTCTTAAGGGGTTAATTTCCTTCAGGATAAATAAAGCAGCTGTACTGTACTCTATACATGGGTTCTAAATTGAAGTTTTCTCCTGGCTGCGCGACCCTAGCTGCACACAACTCAACCTCTGATTGTTGGAAACCGCTGTCGGTCAAAAAATTAGCTCATGTGGTTGGCTGCCAGCGTCTTGCCCCTCCTCGCAACATTGTGTTTATAAACACAGTGAGCCCATGTATATGGGTCTTTGTAAATTAAAATGGCATGTTTACACCATATTTACCAAGCATTTACAGACATGTAGATATCATCCCTTGAAAGGAAAAAAGGATACTATTTGCTTTAAATAATAAATCAAGGGAACAAACAAATGACTAAAAAAACAATCAGAAAATGAACCCTTAAATCATCAAATCACAGAATAAATAATGTTTGAAGTGTTTAAACCCCTGACATTATTGTTAAGAGATCAAATTACATGTTCAGGGCCCAGGCTACTGTATACTTACATTTTAAGAATGAGTAAGAACATGTTCAAATTCAATTTCAAGTTCAAGTCATTTTATTTGTAAAATACATATTATTGTAGTTAAATGATGATGGGGTCATCAGCTCTGTACCCAAAGAAGTAAAGTAAAAAAATAAATAAGAAATAAGTAAAAAACAAAAAATGATTATTTAAAAAAAACACTGTTCAGCAGTCGCACTGCTTGGGGGTAAAAACTTTTCCTCAGTGTTTCTGTACTTGCATGAATGGTTCGCCCGAGTCGTCTGCAGGACTTTAGCAAGGTGAACATGTTAGAGTTGGGGTGTGAGGCATCCTGCATTATTTTCACAGCTCTGGCTCCCACCCCTTTGAGAGTCTGCAGAGCGCACCACTCTCTGTAGGTCCTCCTGTTCACGTCTTGTGCGGCTTCCAAACCAGGCCGTAAAACAGCCCATCAACACACTTTCCACCTCTGATGAATAGAGGGTGATCAGGATGGGAGTGAAGACCTTAAACTTCCTCAATAGGTGGAGAAAGTACAGCCGTTGCCTGGATTTCTCTGTCAGGTGTTGAGTGTGTAGTGACCAGGAGAGGTCCTCGGTCAGGTCATGTGTAATAAACAACATTGGTATCATATCATAAAGGCCTTTAATGATGTCTGTGGTTATTGGCCCGTGGCCTTAGCCTGATTATCATAGACTTTCAAATCTCGATTCGATTTAATAGCAACGCCACTGAAGGTGTTGCGTCATTAGGAGGGCCAGACAAGCTGTGTGCAGACCTGCAACGGAGAGCAAGTGTTAGTTGGGGATGAGTTATTTTCCAATTTGTAGACATGCTGAATTGATTGTGTAAGATGTGTTATGGCAATATGTAACACAAGTAGGCCTACTGTATGTCATCTGAGGTTGAATATGTTGTAGATAAAAAAACAACTGTACACAGTATACAGATTATTTTTGTGTAGACACATTCATTCATTCCATTTCAGGTCAGTGGCAACTTGGATTTGCTAGGCAAGGGAAGGCAAGGCAAGTTTACAACCTTTCTGGGTCTGAGGGCTACTAAGGGCTACCCGAGGGCTACTGAGGGCTACCTGAGGTCTACTTTTGTTCAAACTCCTCTACTGATGTCTTGGCATCATTGTCAAATCACACTAGGCCTATTAGGCCTATTGAATGATAATTTGTTTATAGGTTGTAAATAATAAATAATCTCCTATTAAATTAAGAAAAGCATTAAATGTGACTAAAATCTGGTAGTCGTCACTGTTTATTAACATCCTTGGTGGGCACCTCAGAAGCTCCTGGAGGGCCACCTGGTGCCCGCGGGCACAACTTTGGTGACACCTGGTACACAGTAAATTTGCCAGTGTTAATTTTGCAGTGTTAAGGCTTATTAACACTATTGGAGTAATTCCAACACCAAATGGAGTGAGATGCTCTCCAGTGTCAGTGACAAATGAAGTTGTTAAATTGTGTGGAGTTAGAAGTACTCCAGAGAGCCCCCGCCTCCTCGAGGTGATGGAGTTTGTCTGCGCCATTGTATGCCCTAACAGAGAACGTAAAGAGAACGTTTGACTTTTGGTTCTCTAAAGGTTGGGGTTATTACCAAACCAAAATCTACCACCTAGAAATGTTCCCTTTGGTTACAGTAAAAACCAAGCAATTCCTCCAGATTTAATCATTTACACAATCTTTTTTTTATTATTCCATTTCATTCATTTAACTCAACTTGGTTGGGTTGATCTAAGGTTTGGCTGTGCACACAACATCACACAAAAGATGTGTTGAGTGAAAGAAATAACTTGAGCACTTGTTACACCTTTGCCGGTAACAAGCAGGCCCCTCACAACCAATCTGTCCATCAGCGCCTGGCCAAACCTAATTACTTAGGGCTGGTATATCATGACTCAATTGCTTGCACCTGAAAAACTCCTAATCAATCTGGTCACATGGTACTCTTGAGCCTGTATATAAACCTGGACTGTCACAGTGCTTTAAATATTTGCCTGCCTGCTGGCTGGTCAATATGGCACAGCATAGCACTTGTTTACCTGCTTTGCAAGCAAGCTAAAGGCGCTTTTGGCTTATGGCATTTGTTAGCTACATCTTGTGCCTTGCTTTGTGAGCTAGTCAGTAACAGCACATGTTACATTGTTTGCTCCATTGTGCACTTGATGTTTGCAAGCAAGCTAAAGGCGCTTTTGGCTTATGGCATTTGTTAGCTACATCTTGTGCCTTGCTTTGTGAGCTAGTCAGTAATAGCACATGTTACATTGCTTGCGCCATTGTGCACTTGAAGTAGATGGTATGGTTATATTTTGAACTTCACTAAGGAAAACATTTTGTATTAGTCCCCACTATATTGTGTTCATACATGCTTAACTGAAATTTCTCCCACATTGTGGTGCAGTACAGCATAGAATGATATGTAAAATAAAGACATTTTACATGTTTTCAACAACTTCAAACATTATCTTAAGAGAGCAGTGTGGAAAACTGATGCCAGGCGCAGGGTGTTTCGGTCATGGTGGAGGATGGGAGGTGCTTAATTACCATGATCAGGGTACCTCAACTATGGTGAGAGATAGTGGGGCAGGACCAAAACACATTCACAATAATAAACAAGGTTGGGGGAACATCAGGAGCATGTCTAAGGAACCAAATATGCAACCAACAAGGTTAAGGGAACCATATGGGAATGGCAAGGGAACAAACATGACATGAACAGGAATAAAGTGACGGTGAGAGAACAATAAGGGAACGGAATGGGAACTACACATATAACATTCTAGGAACGAAAATTAAACTTTCCTGCCAACCAAGTGAGAACGACAAAATAACCAAACATGACTCTCTGGGGACGTACCCAGAACTAAACTGGAACCAAGGGCTTGTGTTCCAGGAACCTGCTTAGAACTAAAAAATGTTAGTAGGGTGCTCCCCGAAACTGCTTTACTCTTTATAGTGTTAGCTTAACACTATAAATCTAACACCAGTGTTTAACACTGATCTGGAGCAGGACCAAATAGACACTAGAACAGTGTTAATATTAACTCTTTAAGTGTTATTTTAACACTACATAATTTACTGTGTATAGTGCATTTCATACAGGAGTGCAGTTCAATGTGCTTCACTAAAAATAAAATAAAAAAGAAACGAAACAATAAAGAATTACAGTCAAAGAATATAAAAACATTAAGATAAAATATTAAATATATTTGAATAAAATAAATAAAAATAAAAACACATCATTGTGTGATTTCACAGAAACCCCTGTGCACAGGTCGTTCCATCATTCTCTCCAAAGACTGCTGTACGCCTCATCAGAGCAACAGAAACCAAAGTATCATGCTTGTCTTTCTTCATTGCCAAAACTCACAGAGAGAAAGCCCTAAGATGAAGGAGGCTACATAAGTATTTTCAATCACTGACTCATTATACCAAATCAATGGCACTGAAGCAAAAGCACACGAGCCGGCCTGCTGGGCCAATGTAATGTAATGCAGAGAGGTAAATTACAGCCGTCGCAGGTGAGGGTGAGAGGTGGGTGCATGGAGCGGTATTGATCTTTCATTGTGCCTCCGGCTTGCTTTTCACAAGGTAACTAATGGTGCTGTCTCACCACATAGTAGATTTTGCAGGGCCGTAATTAGACATTTTAAAATACAGAGGTCAAATACTGCGTACTGTAGGCTACTGCATGCTGTACATTTAGAATGCTTCAAACTCTTCAGTTTGTTTTCATTAATTACTGTCTTGACGATAAATGGGGGTGACGTATACAGACTGAATTCATCATTGCTGATCATTGATTGATTTTCATCATAGATACATTTTTAAAAGCTTCTACCGAGGACACGACCTCTGTGTCCTCAATGGTAGTTACGGCCATGGTGGCTCATTCAGCACTTCTTTCAGACTTGCCAACCTGACGAGTGTAAAAATGGGACTCTCTCAAGTGTTGAATTAGCACTACACCAATTAAAGTAACTGATGGTTCTGTCTTCTGTCTCAGCAGCAGCCTATAGGAGGATGTTTCCTGTGGTAAAAGTGATACCTCTCTCAGCCATGACACACCAACCTGACTCTATGGCCACTTCTCAATGTCAAGTGTAATGAGCCTTGGAAGTGTGTGAGACTTATTAGTCACACCCAGTGATTGGATACTCTGAAGAGCTCACCAAAGAATATCCAATCACTGTGCGTGATTACGAAGGCTGATACACTTGGAAGGGTGCACACTAGACTTTGAGAAATAGCCAATACAGACCAGCACGGGCGGCTGCTACAGTCGACTGGGATGGCAGTGTAACCCTTTGTAGGGCACACTAATCTCCCGAGTGAAAAAAAGTTTGACAGGCTCCAGGCCACTGCTAATTGGTCAAATGTCATAGTGTCACTATCTGCGTGAAAAGCCCAATTACCCTTGATTAATTTGATACAACCCAATTGGTTGTGAAGCCTTGTAGAGAGGCATGGCAGGGGCATTTGTGATAGGTGTGGAAGTAATCCGAAGTGATCAAATATAGTCACTTGCCCTATATAAGGGTTCTAAATGTTTGTTTTTTGCCTGCACTGTAAAACCTTATAAGTTGAGTTTACTTACAAAAACCCAGAAAAGTGGTTGCCCTAGAAAAACTAAGTAATTATGAATGATTAAACTTACAATCTTTTGTGACCTCAACTGTTGTATATACTCATTATATGTAAAAGTTTAAGTCCAAATTGATTAAACCTACCATCTTCCACAGTAGTAACTGTTATCTATAGTTATTGTATGCAAAATTCCCAGTTTAATGTACTAAATTCCCAGTCGATTAAACTTACCATCATTCGTAAGATTAACTGTAATGAATTATTTTATTTAAAATTTGCAGTTAAATGTATTAAATTTTAAGTTGATCAAACTGAAAGTCTTCTGTAATATCAAATGTTTCGTATAGTTATTTCACATAAAATATGAAGTTACATTCACAAAATTGTAACCAATTAGCTAGATAAGTACACAGTAAAAAATATTCCCGTGATGTCACAGGGAATTACTGGCTACTAATTGCATTCATTTCACAGTAGTTTACTGTGGCCATCCTCACAGTTTACTGTGATCTTCTCACAGTAGTTTACTGTGGCCACACCACAGTTAGTTACTGTCACCCTACCCACACTACCATGATCCCGCCCCTCCATTCATCACCACAAAAGAGGTAGCTACCATGTTATTGTGGCACCTCCCATTCCTCACCATGACTGAGACAACTGTGGCATGGAACCAGTCCATCACACTGCTCTCTTGTATTAATAGACTAAACTTTCCATAACCACTGAGAAATTCAAGTTTGCAGTATGTGCAATATTATTACCATTTAATTAATGTAATCTCCTGGATGATAGTACATTAACCAGTGTGCATAGAATACTCTAGTTGAGCATAATTAGACAATCCTGAAATGTCAAGTAAGTAACACACCAAAAAGGATACCTGCTACCACAATACTCACTACCAACTAAATACCTAGCCAGCCAACAAACCAGTCCACCAGCCAACCAAAAGAGTCAGTTGTCAGCTAGACAGCCAAAGAGCCGGCTAACCAACTAACACTCAGTTAGTCAGCCAACTAACCAACAAACAAGTCAGTTGTATGGCTAGCCAGCTAACAAACCAGCCATACAGTCAACCAAAAGAGTCAGTTAGCCAGCCAACCAGCTGGCCAACAAACAGTCAGTTGGTCGGTCAGTTAGCTCACTAACCAACAAGCCACGATCTGTTAACATGAAACACACTGCAGGAATACATTCAACTGCCCACATCTGGGTAGAGGCCAGTTGGTGCAGCCTGAAGAAAAAGAGGCGGGGTCATAACCAAAACTTATGAATTTAATCCATTCAACTAAAACATATTCATCTGAACAACTATTTCCTCAAATAAGTTGTCAATACTCAGTATTCTTCAGAAATGCCATCAAACTTCTATTTTTTAGTGCATTTTAATTAGTCTTGGTAAGTACATTTGATGTCTGGGTTTACAGTGTGGCTGTGTGACTCTAGCTGCGCGCAACTCAACCTCTGACTGTTGGAAACCGCTGTCAGTCAAAAAATTAGCTCATGTGGTTGGCTGCCAGTGTGTTGCCCCTCCTCACAACATTGTGTTTATAAACATGGTGAACCCAAGGGGGGCCAGGGCCAGGAGACGGACCAGTAGGGCTCTGCTGTAATGATGTAATCAAAGGGACACGAGATAAAAACGCTTCCCTCCCAGCTGCACTTTGTGTAGATGTGTAGCTATATCTGTGTTAGTTAGTTATTTATTTTAAGTCATTTTTTTGCCTTTTATTGCCTTTATTCATGATAGGACAGTTGAGTGAGACTCTACCGTGGCCTAACGGTAGGGCACTCATCTACTGTGCAGCCGACCCGGGTTCGATTCCCGGTCCAGGTCCTTTGCCAGCCCTTCCCCGTCTCTCTCTCCCCATTCGCTTCCTGTCACCATCTTCATTGTACTATCATAAATAAAGTAAAAAAGACCAAAAAATATCTTTGAAAAAAGGACAGTTGAGTGAGACAGGAAGCATGCGGGGGAGAGAGAGAGAGACGGGAAAGGTTTGGCAAATGACCAGGGCCGGAATCGAAAGCGGGTCCCCGGTGTAGCAGTTCAGTGCCCAGCCATTTGAGCCACGGCTGGGCCATCTGTGTTCATCTTGCAGGGCTGCACAGAATTCTGTTACGACGACATTCCAGCTTCTATCAAGTTCTAGAATAAGTTCCACACTATGTTTCAATTCGTATAGGCCTATTTCTTTTGTTTGTTATGTAGGCCCTACCTGTTAGCCTATTATTTTTTATGTCTATGTGCGGCTGTGTGTCTTCTTAAAATTGGACCTTGAGTCACAAATAAAGCTGATAATAATGATGAGTTGATGACACAGCACATTTCAGAGAGAATCATGCCAGGTTGGATACAAAAACCCCACCTCTGGCAGTTATCTGTCTTTCCATCACAGTAACATAATGCAAGATAAGATGGTATACATAGCCTATGTTTTTTTCTGTCTGTGCCACAGAACATTTGGAAGTTCCACTTTTGCATTAGTAGCCTATGACTCCAACAAAGAGGTAGAAGAAAGAAAGAAAGAAAGAAAGAAAGAAAGAAAGAAAGAAAGAAAGAAAGAAAGAAAAGTGCTTTCATCTGTGTGAAAGATATAGCTTACAACTTCCAGAGTCATCGTCAGTGATGTAACCTGTGTTTACTTGGTGTTTCTGGTCTTTCAGCATCAGACACCCTCACCCAGACAACTCAACCGGAGCTGAGCAGACTCCAGCCTCCGGCTGTGCCACAGAACATTTGAAGGTTCCGTTTACACTGTGGAATTGTTGGGATAGCTTTTAACGAAGTGGTAGCCGAGATAAATCAAAGTCTTCTCATCTGCAAAACATAAAACAGTAGATTATTTTAATTTACATGTGTGCTGTTCACCAACACACTATTCAATTGCGCCTCAAAATAAGAGCAACATTTACGCACGGAGAAGTCCGCCCCCCCCAATAACATAATACTCTCTCAAATTTCTCCTTCCCTGTCTGTCTCTGTGACAGCATGTGCGCGCGCACCCGGCAGAGGCACCGCTTCTCCCTGGCCATGATTCCAGCACACCGCGCGCGAGTGCGCGACTCACTGGCTAGATGATCGGGTGCGCACAACTTCATTCTGACATTTGAAGACCAACCGTGAAGTGGAGTCAGTCGCGCCGCTGTTCATCGCACTGCTCTGCAAAGGACTGTGCTGCTATGAAGTTACAAGATTTCACCGTCGGTAGCTGTGGTCGTGAACTGTGCAACAAACATAACAATTTCGAGGTAAGGTGCTTTGGATTATTTTTTTGGTATCAAAAGGAATGCGTGTGTAATCGAACAGCATCGATACAAAGGAGGGCAATTGTCAGCGATAGCGCACAGTGTTCTTCTATTGATGATGTGCTCTTTTTAAACATGGGCTATCAAATGCTATGTTACTTCATGCAGAACAACCCCCTGCGACGACTCTGTCAGCAGTGGTTTGGTGCTTAGATGCTCAGAAGACGTCGGTTAGGCAGGTGTGTCTCATCGGATGCTCCATCCATTTCAAGCAATGTTTCTTCTTTTCTTCAGGTGAAAACTTTTAAAATCCCCGGTTTCTCTCTTGTGGGGCGTGCGAGACATGGCACTGACGGAGAACTGTAAGATTTACCAATCGCCGAAGGATGGGGGACAGGTGCAAAGTTCATCCGACGTGATAGAACTCAACGTGGGAG
>NC_085879.1:29804971-29812471 GCF_034702125.1 Engraulis encrasicolus | reverse complement strand
TTAAGGTCTGACATTGCATCTTTTGTGTTATTTTGACCATTTGTAACTTTCTGCAAATAAATGCTCTAAATTACGATATTTTCATTCGAAATTAAGAGGAAATGTTGTCATTGGTTTATAGAAAGAAACAACAATGTTCATTTTACGGAAACACATGCCATTAAGTGGTAAGACCAGAAAAACAGCTGATTTCGAGGTGGTCTCTCAAATTTCCCCCCTAAAAACATGTTGGCCCCTATCCGGCGCCCCTGGTAATTTTGGTCTAGAATCGCCACTGTGTACAACCTTCTTTGAATATCCCAATGGTGGGGAGAGGAGAGGAGAGGAGAGGATGGATGTGGACCAGGCAGCTTTCTTATTCTCTTCTCTCCTCCTTCACCTCCTCCTCCACCTCCACATCCTCCTCCTCCTCCTCCTCCTCCTCTGTCCTCGAGGTCAGTGTTGCCAGATGAGACTCTTAATTTTCAGCCCAAAAAATGCTCTAAACTCACCTGGAAGCGCTAAATCCAGCCCAATTTTGAACTAAAATCTGTTGATTTCTATGCCCATACATTTGCAGAAAAAATCCACATAAAATACCCTTCATTTTTACTCGTAGATATCCATCCTAAGCAGCCCAATTGGGCGGGAAACCACCCATTCTGGCAACACTGCTCGAGGTGTGCCATATGGGTCAGGTCGGTACCTATTGGCCTAGTGAACTGCCCCCCGCAGAGGTCGTGAATCATCAAGAGTGCCATGCTGCTATTCCCGTCCTCCTCAAATGTCAGATGAGGAATCTGTCGTGACGCGGTGAAATTCTGTGTTAACCTGGTGTTGAAAAGCCAGAGGCCGGCTCTTGTTATGCATGATTTAATGTATTGTGATGAAGCCAAGCAGCATGAAGGAAGACGGCCTTGATTAAAAAAATCTGTTAATTGTGGCCATGTCTGTGGCTCCAATGGCTAAGGTGAAGGAGAGGATTGTGCACATCCCAGGGAAAGGTGCAGGACGAAGGCCAATTGTAGTTTTCAGAGTGAGAAGTCCGCACACTTAGAATCCTTTTTGTTGTTTTTTTATTATTTAATGGCAGGATAACGTTTTGACCTTGACAGTCTTCTTCAGATTCTCTACAAACACAGTCTGAGTGTTTGTGCTACTGTTTCTAAACATGGATTTTGTTCCACAACACAGGACCTATCAGAGTGTAAAGGGTTAACAAACTGGCCACACCCTTGGGTGCCAGGCATGTTCTAATCACCACTCAGACTTTGTTTGTAGAGAATCTGAAGAAGACTGTTAAGGTCGAAACGTTATCCTGCCATGAAATAATAAAATACAACAAAAAGGATTCTAAGTGTGCGGACTAAGTGTGCGGACTGACTAAGGTACCGCACTGTTTTGCTGGGAATCCCGGAATCCCGGGGTCGATTCTGACCCAAGGTCATTTACCGATCCTCCCCCGTCTCTCTCTCCCATGCACTGACTTCCTGTCACCTTCTCATACTGCCCTATCCATTAAAAGCCTAAACGGCCCTAACCTCTTTAAAAAAAACCTCAGTCAATTGTAAATGAGTAACTCCTCAGATTCATTCGTTATTTGTGAAATACATTATTTAACAACGATTGTTGAACAGAGTCAACCTCAGTCAATGTCTTTTTAACCTTTTCTTAAAAGTCCCCTGAGGATTTGAAATTGCCCATATCCCCCCTCCCCTCCCTTTCCTACCAACCCCCTCTCTCTGCAGTCATTGTGTAATAATAATCACTGCTTTTCCCTTCACCGCCATATGCCAATCGCCAGGTGTCTTTAGTTTCGCAGATCCCTCGAAAGAGTCCTTTTGGGTTGGCAGCCAATAATCCATAGGCAGCCAGCTGGATCAAGTACCGTACAAATGTAAGGGATTGCACCCTGATAACGTCAGCGGCCGGCTATTCTTGTGGAATACACAATACAGTCGCTTAGATGCGCTTAGAGACCAGCCATATTGTCGTCACTCACTGGACTGGAGCGGGTCTAACTTAACGACATGAAGAAATGCCTTAAAATAGCTGGAGAGAGAGAGAGAGAGAGAGAGAGAGAGAGTAAGGGAGTCTTGTTTGTTGACTGCTGGCTGGCAGAGAGAGAGAGAAACAGAGAGAGAGAGAGAGAGAGAGAGAGAGAGAGAGAGAGAGAGAGAGAGAGAGAGAGAGAGAGAGAGAATAAGACAGTCTTGTTTGTTGACTGCTGGCTGGCAGAGAGAGAGAAAGAAAGATAGAGAGAGAGAGAGAGAGAGAGAGAGAGAGAGAGAGAGAATAAGAGAGTCTTGTTTGTTGACTGCTGGCTGGCAGAGAGAGAGAAAGAAAGATAGAGAGAGAGAGAGAGAGCGAGAGAGAGAGCGAGAGAGAGAGAGAGCGAGAGAGAGAGAATAAGAGAGTCTTGTTTGTTGATTGCTGGCTGGCAGGCTTTTGCTCCGTATTTGACGAGAGCTAGCGACGACTCCCCTCTGGTCAATTGCACCAGTTGTTTTTCACAAGCGTCATCGCCTCTCTCCTTGGGCTGTTGCCCCAAGTAAATTTCCCAAATGACACAATGTTTTTTTTCTTGTCGTGTTTTGTGTGAGTACAAAACACACAAGGCCCATAATAATGTACTGTACTGCTCGCAAGGGCATCTTGGATTCTTATTTGCTATCATCGTCATTGTCATGGTCATGATCATCATCATCATCATCACTGTCAACATCATCACTATCACCACCACCATCATCATCAGCACTATCATCATCACCACCATCGCCACCATCACCACCATCACCATCTTCGTCATCATCCACTACTGGCTGTCATCCACTTACGTGAACTTTTTTTGTACCATAGTCTTATGATTCTTTCTGTAGTCATTGACATGACTAGCATCACACTTAATACGTACTACTCGTCCTCTTCATCATCGCTGTCATCATCATTCACTCTGGCAGTCATGGATAAGCGGTAGGGCAGTCACGGGTAAGCGGTTAGGGCGTTAGACTTGTAGGCCAAAGGTGGCCGGTTAGATTCCCAACCAGCCAGGTTGGTGGGGGGAGTAATTAAGCAGTACTCTCCCCCATCCTCCTCCATGACTGAGGTAACCTGAGCATGGTACCGTTCCGCCGCACTGCTCCCTTTCGGGTGCCATTGGGGGCTGCCCCCTTGCACGGGTGAGGCATAAATGCAATTTCGTTGTGAGTAGTGTTCACTTGTGTGCTGTGGAGTGCTGGGTCACAATGACAACGGGAGTTGGAGTTTCCCAGTTGGGCTTTCACTGCACTTCATCATCAATTTAGTTTTAGTTTTAGTTTTAGTTTTTCCTCTTTTTTGTATTTTCATTATTCTTACTGTAGTCATTGACATTACTGAGACATTACATTGCTTAGCAATGTAAGACATTACTAAGACCACTGTCTTAGTTTAGTTCAGTTTATTCGGTTTATTTTGACAGGGACCATGTAAAAAGTACATTAGTTACAAAAAGTAAAGAGATGACCTGCACCAGATTATAGTTTACAAGCTAATTTCCATCTGCAGTCCCTGGCACTATCTCTAATATCATCATCATCATCATCATCATCGTCATCATCCTCATCCTCATAGGATCATCATTGGATTTCTATTGCATTGCAATTGCATTAGCTTTACTGTAGTCTTTGAGATCACTAACATCCCCACTAAACACCACCAACATCTTCCTGAGTGGTCATATGTTGCAACGCTGTTCAATGACCAGTGCAGGTCTTTTTCATTGATATTCTACGACGTCGGTCGTGGGCCACGGCAATTGGTGGAGCCATTGGCGCAGCCATTGAACCATTAGGGATTTATGTTTCAAAAATCAATAGGAAGTCAGGATGAATATTTCCCATGTGAACATGGCTAATGTGGAGATGTGCTTAACTGGAGTATGTGATACACACAGTAGAAAAGGCAGTCTTAATTCAATATTTAGAAAATCGATTTAACATTTTTCCAGACTTTGGTCCCAGAGCCTCTAAGTGTTGAATTAACACTGCATTGCACGTGTAGCTACTGTACTGTAGAACATGATACCTTTTATTTTGTATATATATATATATATATATAAAAAAAATGTCTTGTCTTTTTTTTTTTAAGCTATAAATGGTCTTAGCTGGTCATATGAAAGAATGAGATCACTTCAGACTCCTCTGTGGAGCATCTCTAAATCCCCACAAAGAGGTCCTCCCAGCCAAGTCCCATGGTACAGTACCAAGGCTCTGAGTGATTTATGTTGGGTCGGGGAGAATTTAGGTCAGCCGTGTCCACGCTGTTTGTTGAAAGACAAGTCTGCTCCATCGGGGGACTTATAAAAAATGATGAGTCTCCTTTTTCGATACATAGGCTATATATATATATGTATATATATATATATATATATATATATATATATATATATATATATATATATACACGTACACAGCCTGTGTGTGTGTGTGTGTGTGTGTGTGTGTGTGTGTGTGAGTGTGTGTGAGTGAGTGTGTGTGCGTGTGTGTTAAAAAGCAGTATAGGAAAAAAAAGTGATAAATGAGACCAACCTTGTTTCATTTTGGCACATTGGGGAGCGCTCCCGCCCTGTATGGCTAATTACCCAATGGGAATGCTTCAATGCTTTCCAATTAAAAGGCTATCAGATGGTTCTAAATATTATCGTGCAGGCAATGCACCAGAGGATCTCAAATGATAATCAATGACAAATTTTAGGTCAAGGAAGGAAGCGCGCCGCAGAGCTGGTATGGATTGAATTATCAAAGCTCAGGTGTGATAAGAATAAAACGCCATCGACTAGAACGTGGGCCAACCGGAAAAGAACCCCCCCCCACACACACACACACTGCCCGTGGGCCATGTCCTTCCCCCAAAGTAATCTTTATCGCATTAGAAAATAAAACCCACAATAAATAAAAAAGTAGATTGAATCAATTCTAGGACCCAACACTTATGAGAAAGAGATATGCTCTTTTTCCTCAAATAGGGAAAGGATTTATTGGAGCCCATTTACTTTGCAATGAAAAAATAATGAGCAGCGCTAAGCTAACACCGTGGATTTATGGTGGCTATATCTGGGTGGGATAGATTCCTTCTGTTTTCCTGTAGAAGATGCATTGCATGTGTCCTCTCGGCTAGGAGCGGGTTTACTATATTGCGCCCTGCTCGGTGCAACCTATAGACTACAGTAAAATGCATGCCCGTTGCAGCGTGTGTGTGTGTGTGTGTGTGTGTGTGTGTGTGTGTGTGTGTGTGTGTGTGTGTGTGTGTGTGTGTGTGTGTGTGTGTGTGCGTGCGCGCACTTGTGTTCGTGTGTGTGTGTACAGGAGCTTCCAGCTACAGGACATGCGCTGTAGGCATGACAGGAGCCAATTTAATTTGCCTTTTTGGCTTTGCAGTGTGTCTGAACACCACTCCTTGAATGAAAAAAAGAAAGAAAAAGAAAAAAGACAAACAATTCACAGCGTCTTCCAAGAAGGAGAACGATGATCTATCTCCATTCCTATCCCGTTATCTCAGGGGATGATGTTTACTTGCAGGCAGAGACGGCTTTACCAATAGCAGACTGGGTAATTGCCTTGGGCCCCATCAATGCTTTTCACTGTAAAAGTTTTTTTTTTTCATTTATAAACATGGTGTTGTGAGGAGGGACAAGACACTGGCAGCCAACCACGCAAGCAATTTTTTTTGACCGACAGCGGTTTCCAACAATAAGAGGTTGAGTTGTGCGCAGCTAGTTTCGCGCAGCCAGGAGAAAACAAAAATTTAGAATCCATGTATATGGGCCCCCCAACAGTCACTCTCTCCTTGGTAAATACCCGCAAAAATCATTCAGGAGGGCCCCATTTCCATATTTTGCCAAGGGCCCCAGAATGGGAAGAAGCGGCACTGCTTGAAAGTTCTCTTTTTAATGTTTTTTTACTGGCTGGTCTGCTGTCGAGATGGGCTACCAATAGGCTGTTATCAACACAGCACAAACCCAAACCAACACAGTAACCTGTTTAGGGTATACTACGGTAGCATCCTGCAATAGCTTGGTAGCTCAGGTTGATGGCTTATATTGACACGACACCTGGAATGAAAAAAGAAATGAAGGGAAAAAAGGGGAAAAAAATAACATTTCACAGCATAGTCCATGAAGGAGAGAACTCCATCTCAGGGGATGTAGTGATGTTTATTTGCAGACTGACAGCTAGCTCATATTGACATGATGAGGGCGCTACTGGGTTTGTAATATAAAGGCTTGGTAGCTCAGACTGACAGGTAGGTAGCCCATATCGATGGGTAGGTAGCTCATATCGATGGGTAGGTAGTCTGTATCGACACGATGAGGATGCTACTGGCCTGGGGGGGTTTGTAATGTAATAGCTTGGGAGCTCATATCGATGGGTAGGTAGCCCATATCGATGGGTAGGTAGCCCGTACCGACATGATGAGGACGCTACTGGGGTGGTTTATAATGTAATAGCTTGGGAGCTCATATCGATGGGTAGGTAGCCCGTATCGACATGATGAGGGCACTACTGGGGTGAATTGTAATGTAATAGCTTGGTAGCTCATATCGACACGGCAGCAGCCATGCGGCAAATGGTATAAGTGGGAGTAATGGAGTTAGCCCAGTGGTGACGTGACAGGCTGACAGGAGCGGGAGCAGCATCAATCCTGTGGGGTGTACACTCACAGTACAGTAATAAGGAAGGCTGGGATGGGATGTGTGTGTGTGTGTGTGTGTGTGTGTGTGTGTGTGTGTGTGTGTGTGTGTGTGTGTGTGTGTGTGTGTGTGTGTGTGTGGATGAAGGTGGGGGCAGAGATGAGGGTGGTGCTCAGATGTGTGTGTGTGTGTGTGTGTGTGTGTGTGTGTGTGTGTGTGTGTGTGTGTGTGTGTGTGTGTGTGTCCGTATGTGTGTGTGTATGTTTGTGTGTGTGTTGGGGGGTGGTGCTGAGGTGGGGGTGGGGGGTGAGTGCTGCAAGGGGGAGGGGGGGTGTTTGAAGTTGGCCAAGGCGTAAAGGTGGTGGTGGTTGTGTGGTTGGGTGGGGATTGGTTGGCTGACTAGTGGGCCAAGGGAGCCTGCATGGTGTCTGGCTCTCTACAGGGACATGGATAGGCTAATGTAAATGCCCATTTGGTGGAAAAGGAAAAAGCCTGTTTGTTTGAACCAGATTTGTTTTTCGCTGCTCGTGTTTTGTTCTGTAATTACCGCGACGGTTTGAAAGCTATCAACCCTTCCTCAGACCTGTTCCACCACATATGTATGTGAGTCCATGACTTGGCAACACTTTCCGCATGTAAATAACCCCTCAGAGAATCAGCAATGCCTGGTGTGGTGTGCGGTGTTACTGTATACAGGGAGAGCCAGGCATGGAGAATGCTACACTCTGCCCATACAAATATAAACCTCACTGAAACAACCATTATTGGCAGGGCCACTGGCAGTTTTGACCGGGCTCAGGACAAAAATCATCTGAAAGAGCCGCCCCTCTCTCCCATCCAATGCATACAAT